>NC_048577.1:60687668-60690168 GCF_013265735.2 Oncorhynchus mykiss
TGACCTTGGGTCTAATGTCTTCTCTGAACCTACACCACCTCTTGTTTGCTATTGAATCCCCAGCCTCCAAAACAAACACTCTAAACTGAATTTCATTCGTTCCGCCCCAGAGTTAATGACTTCCTGAATACATCAGTTTTATTTTGTGTCCTTTTCTTGTTCTTCTCGCTAAATCAAATACTGCGTTTTACTTGCATTTTACCAGCAGTGTCTCCTGAGTGACTGGCACACTGTGGGCCAAGGAAAACAGGCTGCCAGACAGAACCAACATTGACTTAACATTGACTTCCCTCGTTCCACGAGGGCCCGGAAAAAGGGGAAGGAGAGAGAGAGTGGGTCTTGGTGCCAGTGCATTCACCCTGCTGCCCCTGAACACGCCACTAAATTGGGTCTGGCTCCTCCAAGGACGACTATGTTTGGCCAGATGTTCATCACCAACCAGGGCCCTGGATGGACTTCACACTATAGATGTAGACCCACATCATCCAATAGGAAATGGAAACCAACCCTGTATTAGGCCTACATCAGTTACACATTTGACGGCACCTAATTCACACATGTTCGATGAAACACTGGGTGTTAATATCCAGATAGGAAATATGCTATGTGTTTACTGAATATGACAGATAAAGTATAGTGCCTTTCACAACTAAATCATTCTTAAAGAAATCAGCAGAACAGGACATCTGTTTCTGTGTTCACTGTCGAGAGGTTGTCATTTCCTGTCACTGAACAGTTGTACACGGTTTTTCACCTTCTCCTTTCTTTGGTCTGTTGTTTTCTACTTTCTCTTGGCACAGTTTCATGGTGAACTGGGTGATTACTTCATTTAGTTTCAACAGCCGCAAAACATTTTGATTGGGAACTGGGTGATTTTTTATTTAGTTTTATTTATTTCACCTTTATTTAACCAGGTAGGCTAGTTGAGAACACCTTTATTTAACCAGGTAGGCTAGTTGAGAACACCTTTATTTAACCAGGTAGGCTAGTTGAGAACACCTTTATTTAACCAGGTAGGCTAGTTGAGAACACCTTTATTTAACCAGGTAGGCTAGTTGAGAACACCTTTATTTAACCAGGTAGGCTAGTTGAGAACACCTTTATTTAACCAGGTAGGCCAGTTGAGAACCACTTTATTTAACCAGGTAGGCTAGTTGAGAACACCTTTATTTAACCAGGTAGGCTAGTTGAGAACAAGTTGTCATTTACAACTGCGACCTGGCCAAGATAAAGCAAAGCAGTGCGACAAAAACAACCAAACAGAGTTACACATAAACAAACGTACAGTCAATAACACAAAGAAAATAAAAATAGTAGGGAGGTAAGGCCATAAATAGGACATGGAGGTGAAAATAATTACAATTTAGCATTAACACTGGAGTGATAGATGTGCAGATGATGATGTGCAAGTAGAGATACTGGGGTGCAAAAGAGCAAGAAGGTAAGTAATAATATGGGGATGAGGTAGTCGGTTGTGCTATTTACAGATTGGCTGTGTACAGGTACAGTGATCGGTAAGCTGCTCTAACAGCTGATGCTTAAAGTTAGAGAGGGAGATATAAAACTCCAGCTTCAGAGATTTTTGCAATTCGTTCCAGACATTGGCAGCAGAGAACTTGAAGGAAAGGCGGCCAAAGTAATTGTTGACTTTGGGGATGACCAGTGGAATATACCTGCTGGAGTGCGTGCTACAGGTGGGTGTTGCTATGATGATCAGTGAGCATAGACTTATAGATGACCTGGAGCCAGGTTTGGCGACGAATATGTAGCGAGGGCCAGCCAACGAGAGCATACAGGTCGCAGTGGTGGGTAGTATATGGGGATTTGGTGACAAAACGGAGGGCATAGATAACATGTGATAGACTACATCCAGTTTGTTGAGTAGAGTGTTGGAGGCTATTTTGTAAATGACATCACCGAAGTCAAGGATCGGTAGGATAGTCAGTTTTACGAGGGTATGTTTGGCGACATGAGGCTTTGTTGCGAAATACGAAGCCGATTCTAGATGTAATTTTGGATTGGAGATGCTTAATGTGAGACTGGAAGGAGAGTTTATAGTTACTTAAATGATTACTTCATTTAGTTTCAACAGCCGCAACACATTTTGATTGTAAACTGGGTGAATACTTAGTTTAGTTTCAACAACAGCAACACTTGTTGATTTGTCACTATGGTGATGCCCCCTCTATCGGAATCCACCAGGCACTACCAAAGCAGTGCCATAACATCGGCTGCTCAAACAGTGAGCTATAGACGGACAATTCTGTCCTACTCTTAGAAATGACAGTTTTCCAGAGGTATGTATTTTAAAGTTGTATATGTTTATTGTGTCGGTGATTTCCTTGTGGGTAATGTATTTTTGCGAATTGTTTCAAATAATTCAGGCTGTCATTGGTACTTCGTAATGTCGATTTTGTGAAATGAACCATTCTATCTTGTTTCTCAGTCGTTGCTAAGTACTATTGTTAAACTAATGTACACTTACAGTAGATAGGCACAT
>NC_048577.1:60995168-61187668 GCF_013265735.2 Oncorhynchus mykiss
TGTGTTGTGGTGGACCAGGTAGTCTCTGTTTAGCTGTCCACTGTCTCTGTGTGTGTGTTGTGGTGGACCAGGTAGTCTCTGTTTAACTGTCCACTGTCTCTGTGTGTGTTGTGGTGGACCAGGTAGTCTCTGTTTAACTGTCCACTGTCTCTGTGTGTGTGTTGTGGTGGACCAGGTATTCTCTGTTTAACTGTCCACTGTCTCTGTGTGTGTGTGTTGTGGTGGACCAGGTATTCTCTGTTTAACTGTCCACTGTCTGTGTGTGTGTGTTGTGGTGGACCAGGTATTCTCTGTTTAACTGTCCACTGTCTCTGTGTGTGTTGTGGTGGACCAGGTAGTCTCTGTTTAACTGTCCACTGTCTCTGTGTGTGTGTGTGTGTGTTGTGGTGGACCAGGTATTCTCTGTTTAACTGTCCACTGTCTCTGTGTGTGTTGTGGTGGACCAGGTAGTCTCTGTTTAACTGTCCACTGTCTCTGTGTGTGTGTGTGTTGTAGAGGTCGACCCATTATGATTTTTCAACGCCAATACCGATTATTGGAGGACCAAAAAAAGCTGATACCGATTAATCGGCCAATTAAAAATATATATTTTTTTTATTTGTAATAATGACAATTACTACATTACTGAATGAACACTTATTTTAACTTAATATAATACATCAATAAAATCAATTTAGCCTCAAATAAATAATGAAACATGTTCAATTTGGTTTAAATAATGCAAAAACACAGTGTTGTAAGGAAAAGTGTAATATGTGCCATGTAAGAAAGCTAACGTTTCAGTTCCTTGCTCAGAACATGAGAACATATGAAAGCTGGTGGTTCTTTTTAACATGAGACTTCAATATTCCCAGGTAAGAAGTCTTAGGTTGTAGTTATTATAGGATTTATAGGACTATTTCTCTCTATACCATTTGTATTTCATATACCTCTGACTATTGGATGTTCTTATAGGCACTTTAGTATTGCCAGTGTACCAGTATAGCTTCCGTCCCTCTCCTCGCTCCTACCTGGGCTCGAACCAGGAACACAACGACAACAGCCACCCTCGAAGCAGTGTTACCCATGCAGAGCAAGTGGAACAACTACTCCTAAGTCTCAGAGCGAGTGACGTTTGAAACGCTATTAGCGCGCACCTCGCTAACTAGCTAGCCATTTCACATCGGTTACACCAGCCTAATCTCGGGAGTTGATAGGCTTGAAGTCAAGTCAAGCTCAATGCTTGAGGCACAGCGACGAGCTGCTGTCAAACGCACTAAAGTGCTGTTTGAATGAATGAGCCTGCTGCTGCCTACCACGGCTCAGTCAAACTGCTCTATCAAATCATGGACCTAATTGTAATATAATAACACACAGAAATACGACCCTTAGGTCATTAATATCGAATCCAGAACTATCATCTCGAAAACAAAACATTTATTCTTTCAGTGAAATACGGAACCGTTACGTATTTTATCTAATGGGTGGCATCCATCAGTCTAAATATTCCTGTTACATTGCACAACCTTCAATGTTATGTCATAATTACGTAACATTCTGGCAAATTAGTTCGCAATGAGCCAGGCGGCCCAAACTGTTGCATATACCCTGACTCTGTGTGCAATGAATGCAAGAGAAGTGACACAATTACACCTGGTTAATATTGCCTGCTAACCTGGATTTCTTTTAGTTAAATATGCAGTTTTAAAAATATATACTTCTGTGTATTGATTTTAAGAAAGGCATTGATGTTTATGGTTAGGTACAGTCGTGCAACGATTTTGCTTTTTTCGCAAATGCGCTTTTGTTAAATCATCCCCCGTTTGGCGAAGTTGGCTGTCTTTGTTAGGAAGAAATAGTCTTCACACAGTTCGTAACGAGCCAGGCGGCCCAAACTGCTGCATATACCCTGACTCTGTTGCAAGAGAAGTGACATCATTTTCCCTAGTTAAAAGAAATTAATGTTAGCAGGCAATATTAACTAAATATGCAGGTTTAAAAATATATACTTGTGTATTGATTTTAAGAAAGGCATTGGTGTTTATGGTTAGGTACACGTTGGAGCAACGACAGTCCTTTTTCGTGAATGCGCACTGCATCGATTATATGCAACGCAGGACACGCTAGATAAACTAGTAATATCAACCATGTGTAGTTAACTAGTGATTAGGATTGATTGATTAATTGTTTTTTATAAGATAAGTTTAATGCTAGCTAGCAACTTACCTTGGCTTACTGCATTCGCATAACAGGCAGGCTCCTCGTGGAGTGCAATGTAATCAGGTTAGAGCGTCAGGTTGCAAGATCGAATCCCCGAGCTGACAAGGTACACATCTGTTGTTCTGCCCCTGAACAAGGCAGTTAACCCACCGTTCCTAGGCCGTCATTGAAAATAAGAATGTGTTCTTAACTGACTTGCCGAGTTAAATAAAGATTAAATAAAGGTGTAAAAAAAAAAAAAAAAAAGATTTCCGAAAGATAATTAATCGGTCGACCTCTAGTGTGTTGTGGTGGTCCAGGTATTCTCTGTTTTAACTCTCCACTGTCCCTGTGTGTGTGTGTTGTGTTGTGGTGGACCAGGTATTCTCTGTTTTAACTCTCCACTGTCCCTGTGTGTGTGTGTTGTGTTGTGATGGAGCAGGTATTCTCTGTTTAACTGTGTGTTGTGGTGGAGCAGGTATTCTCTGTTTAACTGTGTGTTGTGATGGAGCAGGTATTCTCTGTTTAACTGTCTGTCTGTGTGTTGTGGTGGAACAGGTATTCTCTGTTTAACTGTGTGTTGTGATGGAGCAGGTATTCTCTGTTTAACTGTCTGTGTGTTGTGGTGGAGCATGTATTCTCTGTTTAACTGTGTGTTGTGGTGGAGCAGGTATTCTCTGTTTAACTGTGTGTTGTGGTGGAGCAGGTATTCTCTGTTTAACTGTGTGTTGTGATGGAGCAGGTATTCTCTGTTTAACTCTCTGTCTGTGTGTTGTGGTGGAGCAGGTATTCTCTGTTTAACTGTGTGTTGTGGTGGAGCAGGTATTCTCTGTTTAACTGTGTGTTGTGATGGAGCAGGTATTCTCTGTTTAACTCTGTCTGTGTGTTGTGGTGGAACAGGTATTCTCTGTTTAACTGTGTGTTGTGGTGGAGCAGGTATTCTCTGTTTAACTGTGTGTTGTGATGGAGCAGGTATTCTCTGTTTAACTCTCTGTCTGTGTGTTGTGGTGGAACAGATATTCTCTGTTTAACTGTGTGTTGTGGTGGAGCAGGTATTCTCTGTTTAACTGTGTGTTGTGGTGGAGCAGGTATTCTCTGTTTAACTGTGTGTTGTGGTGGAGCAGGTATTCTCTGTTTAACTGTGTGTTGTGGTGGAGCAGGTATTCTCTGTTTAACTGTCTGTGTGTTGTGGTGGAGCAGGTATTCTCTGTTTAACTGTCTGTGTGTTGTGGTGGAGCAGGTATTCTCTGTTTAACTGTCTGTGTGTTGTGGTGGAGCAGGTATTCTCTGTTTGCGGTGGTGAACCACCAGGGCACCCTGGAGAGTGGTCACTACACCAGCTTCATCCGCCAACACAAGGACCAGTGGTTCAAGTGTGACGACGCCATCATTACGAAGGCCAGCATCAAGGACGTGTTGGACAGTGAAGGGTGGGTTATCAGACACCAGACTCCACGGTCATTTTCTTTAGAAAACAGACTGAAAGGAACGACTGGAGCAGGGAGGGACTACCAATAGAAAAACACTACTAAAATATTTTGACTGTGTTCAGTTGGGTACACTGTAGCAAAACGTTTTTTCAGAGGAAAACAAGAGGTTGTGTTATTGAACAAGTTCAGGTAGTACCTCCAGGTTACAATCCATTTCCAAATGTTTTATCCCCACTGAACATAACCCTGAGGATCCATTGCAGTCAAGTTTTCTCTCAGTTGATTTGGATGTGGAATTTCTGTGTGATTGCAGTTCAATACCCGCATCATGTTCAGAACTACCTGTACAACTACTGCTACTACCTGAATGTGTCCAATATGAACACAGATGTCCATTTGTTGTTGCAAAATGTTTTGTGTGCCCGACTGAACACAATGTTAGATTGGCGTCAATTTAGATTTAATTGACCCCAACTCTAGAGGTCGATTCCATCCATACATATTCTTAGTGTTAACAACCCTGAACAACCCCACACAAACTAACCACATTTAAGTTAACTATTTTCCTGTACCATTACTACTAATCATATTTAAGTCAAATAGTGCTTTCCCTCTTCTGCTACTAATACTGCTACTAACACTGCTGCCAATACTGCTACTTCTACTAATACTGCCAATGCTACTACTGCTAATGCTACTAATACTATTACTAATACTACTGCTACTAATACTGATACTACTGCTTCTAATACTGCTGCTGCTGCTATTGCTACTACTACTGCTGCTACTTCTATTACTGCTTCTGTTGCTACTACTAACTAATACTGCTATTAATACTGCTACTAATACTACTGCTACTATTACTAAAACTGCTGCTGCTAGTACTACTTACTACTACAGCTACTACTACTACTAATCACATTTAATCAAACTATTTCCCTTTACTACTAATACTATTACTACTACTGCTGCTGCTAGTACTACTTACTACTACTGCTACTACTAATCACATTTAAGTCTAATAGCACTTTCCCTGTACTACTACTGCTAATAATCACGTTTAATCTAACTATTTCCCTTTACTACTGCTACTACTAATACTATTAGTACTGCTAATCACATGCTAATACTACTCCTGCTACTAATACTACTACTACTACTACTACTACTACTACTACTACTACTGCTACTACTAATCACATTTAAGTCTAATAGCTATTTCCCTCTACTACTACTAATAATAATCACATTTAATCTAACTATTTCCCTTTACTACTGCTGCTACTACTACTACTATGTCTACTACTAATCACATGTAAGTCTAATAGCTCTTTTCCTTTCCCCTCAGGTATCTGCTGTTCTATCACAAGCAGTTCCTGGAGTATGAGTAGCCTTACCTTGTAGACCGCTGGCTCTGCGGAGAACCAACCAATGACTGTGGAACAGAGGACGATAAAACACGAACACACAAACCTACCTGAAACTCTGACTATACCAGTTACTACTACCCCCCCTGACAGGGGTGACAGTCTAACATAAACAATGACTAATAGTGAAAAATCATGCAAAACTTGTTCAAAAACAGCACTGAGCTCCCGGCATCTACTTGACACAACTGAATGGAGAAAGAGAATGAGGAAAAGTGGAGTGGTGTGGGTGGGAAGGAGCCCTCCCTCTCTCTCCCTCACTCCGCCCCTTTTCTGACGTTGGGGCGGAGCCTTGTCGAGAGTGATTGACAGTTCTGTGGAGAGGAAGTAGGAGGGAAGAGGGCACAGTGGGACTCAAACCCCCAAAACTACAGTATTGAATTGTGAATTATTGTTTCATGGTGCTCTCGTTTCCACTGAAAAGCATTTACCATACAGTCACGATGGGAGGAGACTGTCCAACGTCTTCATATGCATACACAACTAAATGTCACGATGGGAGGAGACTGTCCAACGTCTTCATATGCATACACAACTAAATGTCACGATGGGAGGAGACTGTCCAACGTCTTCATATGCATACACAACTAAATGCAAAAAATATATATACTTCAACAGCAAAACAAAGTATGGTATTATTTAAAATAAAATAGCAAACAAGATCTAGTTATGATTCTTATCATTTGAATTTAGTTCTGGAATATGCTGTATGATCCTCGAGTACATCTATTTTTTTAAAGAGGAAAAGTGAGAGAACTGAGAGCACGAGACGCCATCCTTGCTAGTTTCCTGGTAAACAGCCAAACATGAAAAATGGACTTGGATCAAACTGAACGTACCCATGTTCAAACTATTTTTTTGTTGATTATTTTCTTGTTTCATTTTGGTTGAGGGCAAGGGAATATCTATTTTTTTATTTAGCGACTCGTTCATTGAAATTCTTTGTGTACCATTTCTTTCCAGTGTCCACGTTAATCTCATCGTTCTGTTTTGTTGCGGTGCAGTAATGTCCCTTCCTTGCTGTCATGGTACCTTCAGAAGACGTTATTTCGATGTAGTATTCTTTATCGTGGAAAGTGTTGTTGGCTATATAATGATGGTGGTGATTTAAATTGGCTCACTTTTGGCTGTTGACATTTTTGAGCTATAGGTTTCTATAGGTTTCTTGTGGCATTATGAAGTAGAGGCAATTCTCTGTAGCTTGGTCCCAGATCTGTTTGTGCTGTCTTGCTAAAACTCTTATAGTAGCTGGTAAGCCATCACAAACAGATCTGGGACCAGGCCATGGCTATCAGACTGCTGTGGGTCTTTTTAGAAGACCTCTGCAACACAGTAGGGTGGATACCTGGGGCAAATCGCTTGCTATTCCCCATATACTGCAGAGACAAATGTAGTTCTCTAGGGAATAGTGGGCCATTTCAAACACAGACCTCTAGAGTCTGTCAACTAAAGCGATGTGCTAACGTAAGCCTACTGCAACACAGCTGTGCAGGTCTAGGGCAAAACTGAAATGGCTCACTATTCCCTATATAGTGCACTACTTTTTAATTCTGTCCAATAGTTGTGCACTACATAGGGAATAGTGTGCCATTTTGGGCGCATGTCCGTCTCTGTCTTAATGACGCCTTGGGCAATAATACCTCGACGCCTACACCTCTTCTGTTACAAGACTCCGTTGACTGATTTGTGTACTGTTGTTTGGGGGGGGTAAATGGCGATGATGAAGGATTGCACGTACACGGTGGCGCTGTCTGTTTGCTGCACACTCTCCAGCTTTTGAATCCATCAGTGTTCTCTTAATATCCACAACAACAACCACATGTGGCTTGTTCAGACCAAGGTTGTGTTCATTAGGCACCAAATAGAGAACTCACAAACGGGGAGGGACTGCTTGGGCTTGTCCAATGAGAAACGCTAATTTAAATGTTCCGTGGCAAAACGTTTTAAAACGTTATCCATTGCGTGCCCTGATGTGCACGACCCAATGTGACTTGTGGTAGGTTGCCTCTGCAGTGCAGTAACACAGTGCTCTATCCTATCAGTATGCTGTCTGAATTCTGAGTCTAAAAAGAAAGAACACAAATGTGTTGTTGGGTAATTTATGTTTGAATATCACTGTGTATGTAAAGTTTTAAAAAAGAAATGTGGGAAAATGTATACCACATTGATACCGCAACACTTTGGGTCTGGTCCAGCTGCTCGGGAAACAAACAAACAATACAAATAAATCAAACATATCTATCCTCTGGTCTGGTACAGATAGTCCATTACTGAACCCTGAGCCAGAACAGAGAAATCACACGTTTAAATGGTCGCACCACCAAGGCTTCCGATGAGAAGAGCGCCACCCAGAGGTCATTCAGGAACGCAGCCCTAACGTGTAAGAAGGTGAGAGGAGAGACATTGTCCGTTTCAGTGATTTTAAACTCAACAAAACTCACGCGGTCCTTTTTTTCTCTTTAATTAGAACATACTCTGTCTCCATTGCCTGATTTCTTCCGTTTCAAATCTATTCCATCTTTTCTCTAGTGTAGTGTGCAGTTTTGTGGTGTTGAATGACAACATTTGGATAGAAATGCATTTAGTAGAAATGAATGTCCGATAGAATGAATAGCTGACATCATTTCCTATTCTATCTTTAAAGCTCAGTGTTTCCCGTCACTGAATACATCCCTGTAGGTAAACCACCAACACAGAGACAGAAGATGGAGAACTGCCTGCCACAGATGTGGATACTAGTTTCCCTGAAGCCCTCTATAGTGTAGTTTGGGGCAGCAGGGAGCCTAGTGGTTAGAGATCCTCCGTGAGCACAGCTGTGTACGTCATCCATTTCGTATGTTACGTTACGAATGTGTTTGTGCTTAAGATCCCGTTCAAGCTCTTTTAATGCATGATGCTTACTAACTTGTTTCTCTTGCTGTGTCATTCTGTTTCCCTGAAGCCCTCCATAGTAGTTAGACTCGTTCCAATAGATCCTAGTGGAGTCCATAACCTCATGGTGGTTTTAGGAAATGTCAGTTTAGATGGCATATTATGCCTTACCTCATTCTCAGGTCCTGCAGCCTAATCATTGACCACTCCCACTGTTTGGGTCTACAGTCGTAGCCCAAGGTTTTGAGAATAACACAAATATTAATTTTCACAAAGTCTGCTGCCTCAGTGTCTTTTGTTTGTCAGATGTTACATTTCATAAGTGTCAAAGGCATTTATTGACAATTACATGAAGTTGTAATTATTTTTCAAGACCTCTGCAATCCACCCTGGCATGCTGTCAATTCACTTCTGGGCCACATCCTGACTGATGGCAGCCCATTCTTGCATAATCAATGCTTGGAGTATGACAGCATTTGTGGGTTTTTGTTTGTCCACCCGCCTCTTGAGGATTGACCACAAGTTCTCAATGGGATTAAGTTCTGGGTAGTTTTGTGGCCATGCACCCAACATATAGATGTTTTGTTCCCCGAGCCACTTAGTTATCACTTTTGCCTTATGGCAAGGTGCTCCATCATGCTGGAAAAGGCATTGTTCGTCACCAAACTGTTCCTGGATGGTTGGGAGAAGTTGCTCTCGGAGGATGTGTTGGTACCATTCTTTATTCATGGCTGTGTTCTTAGGCAAAATTGTGAGTGAGCCCACTCCCTTGGCTGAGAAGCAACCCCACACATGAATGGTCTCGTCATGCCAACAGTAAAGCATGCTGCTACAGGACTGATGGTAGCGCTCACCTTGTCTTCTCCGGACAAGCTTTTTTCCAGATGCCCCAAACAATCGTGAAGGGGATTCATCAGAGAAAATGACTTTAGCCCAGTCCTCAGCAGTCCAATCCCTGTACCTTTTGCAGAATATCAGTCTGTCCCTGATGTTTTTCCTGGAGAGAAGTGGCTTCTTTGCTGCCCTTCTTGACACCAGGCCATCCTCCAAAAGTCTTCTCCTCACTGTGCATGCAGATGCACTCACACCTGCCTGCTGCCACTCCTGAGCAAGCTCTGTACTGGTGGTGCCCCTATCCCACAGCTGAATCAACTTTAGGAGATGGTCCTGACATTTGCTGGACTTCCTTGGGCGCCCTGAAGCCGCCTTCACAACAATTGAACCGCTCTCCTTGAAGTTCTTGATGATCCGATAAATGGTTGATTTAGGTGCAATCTTACTGGCAGCAATATCTGCAAAATCGCCTGTGAAGCCCTTTTTGTGCAAAGCAATGACGACGGCACGTGTTTCCTTGCAGGAAACCATGGTTGACAGAGGAAGAACAATGATTCCAAGCTCCACCCTCCTTTTGAAGCTTCCATTCTGTTATTCGAACTCAATCAGCAGAGTGATCTCCAGCCTTGTCCTCGTCAACACTCACACCTGTGTTAACGAGAGAATCACTGACATGATGTCAGCTGGTCCTTTTGTGGCAGGACTGAAATGCAGTGGAAATGTTTTTAGGGGATTCAGTTAATTTGCATGACAAAGAGGGACTTTGCAATGAATTGAAATTAATTTGACCACTCTTCATAACATTCTGGAGTATATGCAAATTGCCATCATACAAGCTGAGGCAGCAGACTTTGAAAATTAATATTTGTGTCATTCTCAAACTTTTGGCCACGACTGTATGTTTCCACTGTTTAGGTGAGGTTTTCACTGTTTGGGTGGTGATTGGCTGAGGCTGCTCAATGTGGTCTCACAGGTATAGTACAACATGACTACAATAGTTCTATAGTAATAAATGGGACACCATTCACCTTGCCCGGAAATCCTTTTAATGTATGTCTATAGACTGCATATTGCAAGAGTAGAGATTTGACTGCACTTCTACTGCTGTAGCTAGCTATACTGTCAGTGCTACTGGGGCAATTTTAGTTTGGAGGAAGGCTGTTGCTAACCTACAATCTTTGGTTCAGGACTTCAGGATGCCATGTGGGGATGAGAGAGATGGTTGTTTGCTGTGCTCCTGCATGGATACTGGATGGACTGGTGTGGAACTAAAGTCACTTGATGGATTACTTTTGTGTACATTGTCCATTGAGTTGTTTTTTTTAGTCCAAGACAAGTGTGTGAAGGAAACCGCCCCTAGACTTTCCAGTAGTTACTGTTTCCCTATCATTATTAGATGATGGAAGACAGGAGTACAGTCCTTGGTAAGGTATGGAATTATCTGGTTATGTCTGCTGGGGGGAGGACCGGCTCGTGGTAATGAGTGGGGCGGAATCAGTGGAATGGTGTCACATCAAACACATGGTTTCAGTGTGTATGATGCCATTCCATTTGCTCCGTTCCGGCCATTTATTATGAGCCGTCCTCCCCTCAGCAGCCTCCACTGTCGATTCAGAAATCACAGGCTTGAGTAGGAAAAGACACCATGGAGAATCTAGTCACTGTTTCATGTAGTAGTGTATTTTCACCACAGAGGGGCAGTGTTTCACTGAATGCTCCTGGGCCCTGATAGGGACGTGACGTGACTAAATGTATTCTGTTATTGTATTTTGGGATTATTAATCAATTCTCGAATATCTCACATTTATTAAAGTCAGGATTTAGGTTTACTGTGTACATCATTGTGATGGACAATGTGGTAAAGAGATCAACTCTCGAGCTTTTCATGAAGAAGCACACGCACACATGCAACTGCAATACTTTTATGAGCAAACAAAGGAACAATATTTCTAAGCAACAGCAATAATATTAACAATGCTAAATATTTTGTACAAAAACATTACATAATGGCAGAATGGACTCGGAGAGAGAGAATGCCCCTGAGCAATACTAATTCCTTGTACAGAGGCAAACAAATTAAACCATTCAGCAACAGACTCTAGTTGAGAAGAGTGGAGTGGATAGGAGCATGTCCTAGTGTGGACAGGGGCATGTCCTAGTGTGGACAGGGGCATGTCCTAGTGTGGACAGGGGCATGTCCTAGTGTGGACAGGGGCATGTCCTAGTGTGGACAGGGGCATGTCCTAGTGTGGACAGGGGCATGTCCTAGTGTGGACAGGGGCATGTCCTAGTGTGGACAGGGGCATGTCCTAGTGTGGACAGGGGCATGTCCTAGTGTGGACAGGGGCATGTCCTAGTGTGGACAGGAGCATGTCCTAGTGTGGACAGGGGCATGTCCTAGTGTGGACAGGGGCATGTCCTAGTGTGGACAGGGGCATGTCCTAGTGTGGACAGGGGCATGTCCTAGTGTGGACAGGGGCATGTCCTAGTGTGGACAGGGGCATGTCCTAGTGTGGTCACCGTAAGATAATCAACCATCATCATCCATAGCAGCCAGCAACTTCTATCTACTGAGAATAATATGAGTAATGGACACATGGTGAATGGAGGCTATAGAGTTGCCCTTTATATCACAATAACCATGTTGGCTAGCTATTTGCAACGGTTCTACAACAACCTGAAACTTTGTATAGCTAATAACATATCAATTTACAGCACTTGTAGGATGTGTAGTCATGGTCCCCATTCTGTAAGGTCTACAGACAATGTAGCCAAGCCAGGGTGCCATGGTTGGATGAAAATGTGCTGCTATCCTAACATATTACCCACTGCAGGTTGTAAACGAACAACAGCATGTAATATTGTAATCTCAAATGAAGTCTAATAAGCATGAGAAATGTAAAAGAAAAAAAAAGGCCATGGTCAGATGTTTTATTAGTCAAAAAAGCTCTGAAAAGGTTTTTCACGAAGCAAAGATACAGCCGGCCACTCATAATGGAGGTTGAAGCCAGATTATGGAGCCTGAGCTCTCCTTCACACGTAACAGTATTGGGAACCACTGCTCTGTCAATTGCAAATCAAATGTGATGGTATTCAAAATGTAAAGACACATCCAATATAAACTATTGTATCATAGGAGGCTGCTGAGAGGAGAACGGCTCATAATCATGGTTGGAGCAGAACAAATGGAATGGCGTCAATGGCACCTGGAGACAATGGCACTTTGGGTCAGGTGAACCTTTATGGAAGAGGAGAAGGCTTTGTACTGACTGTTCTAGCTAGATCTACAGTATAGTACACACTACCATATAGGCATAGATCGATCCACAGGTTATACCTCTGAGATTTAGGGAGTGATGATGACGGGGAGTAGAATGAACACTGCTGCAACCCCGTAGGGGTACAATGTTTTCTAGCCCTTCTCAAATTCACATCGCTCAGACTGGAGGCCTCAGCGTGACCTCTGACCTCCCAAAGCGAGGGCACACTGGGAACGGAGGTCAATTCAACGTCTATTCCACGTTGAAATGACGTGGAAACAATGTTGATTGAACTAGTGTGTGCCCAGTGGTAATGCTCCATATGCCAGTGTGCCAGAGCTGACCTGTCAGGCAGTGTGGGATAGGTTGGTGATTGTCCTGCCCTGGGCCTGCATGGGTGGCCTGGGATGAGTAGACTTGACCTCTCAGAAATAGTAGGGGTATGTGGGTGATTGTCCTGCCCTAGGCCTGGGTAGCCTGTGATGAGCTCAGCATCTCAAACACAACATGACTCGGCAAGCCTGAAGACCAGCTATAAAATGTGGGTCAGATGCAGGTCAAACAGCTGCCAAACTAAAGGTAACTATTTCAAATAATGAACCCACGATGCGATAGAGATTTATCGGTGTTTGTAGCATGACCTGCAGTGTTTCTGACGACTGCCATTTTGAATTGTAACTGATCAGACTGTGGATTTGTTCTTTGGGCTTTGAAGAAATGATGCTGGATGGAGAAACAGATTAGCGCTGCTTAATTTACAGCAAAGAAGACCACTACAGTATTCAATACCTGCTGAAGCAAAGACTGGTCTTTCCTGGACATTATTCTGTAACTGCAACATAACAGCAATAGCAACAATTTATGAAGGAGGTGAAACGTGACAAGGGATGGTTTCAAATAGGACTGGACAATAGGATTGAAAAAATGCATTGTCTTCGCTATCTAAACTATCAAACAGTTCTATTCAGCTTGGACGAAAAATTAATTAAATGATTCTCAACCACGACATGACAATGTTGACTTGACAATTACAGCACACATTGGAGTCTATACAGTCTAGCAGCAGTTTGGTTAGTGATTAGCCTTGGTCGATGCCATGCTAATACCGTCAATATAACAAAATGTCAGCATTCATCTCTGTAGTAGGACTCTGCACCCTTACTGGTCATGTGATCTGACCAAGAAACACTGGGCTAGAATTATAATTTGGGCCCTGAGTTTTTCCTGGTGAGGTCACCTGGTACCCATATTGGGTACAATATCTACTCATTCTACACTTCTACTAATCATGGCCTTGGACTAAATGCTGTATCAAATAAAACACTGTGTACAGTACACACACACACACACACGTGTACACTCACTCTCTCACACACACACAGAGAGAGAAACTGTTCAATTACATAGTAAGGGTGCATTCATAGTTATCGGGGGACTTCATACAGTCATCATGTGATTCCAACTCTGTAACTGTTCAGCTGTGCGCTGTAGGTCCATGACTCACTGATGAATATTTGTCCACAGCAAATATGTCTTTCTGAGGTTAAAAAAACCCACTAAGGTCAACCATAATGTTAAACCGACTTTACGGAGTCCATATTTGGACAGTATAAGTCTCAGCAGGACTTGTGCCAGCAAATTAACAATGTGGGATATCATGTGTTTTTATGTCATTTCAAAGTAGTCCCAGTATCTCTACTGTTCCTCCTCTCTCTGTAGTAAGTCATTAGATAAGTCATTAGTGATCCAGAGGTGATGCGGCCTGCTGCTCACTGTTGTGTTAAGTAATACAGTATCTAAGAATAGAGGCATGTTACTAATTCCACATTCTGCCCACCATTTTGGACACAATCTTTGTAAACAGACAATATGCACACAGTGAGTCTGCTATAGTCCTAGTCTCACTTTGGCATACTTCCTACGTCCTAGTCTGCTATTTATCTTGGCTACAGGACAATGTGACAAAGACCGATTGAGGTGGTGGTTCACCCTGCTAGTGTAAACGTCTGTGCAGGGAATCCTTGTTCTCCATGGTTAAGTCTCGTCTGCTGTCAATCAGTAACCGTAGGTAACAGTCTGGGACATGTCAAAGTGCTCTGCAGCGGAAAACGCATCTTTCTTATTAGACCATTTCAGGTAGCACTTCCCGGTTTCAGTCCCTTTTCTTCCGTTTGGGGCCTAATGAACACAACCCTGTTCTGGTCCTCACATGATCCTGTCACTGTCCACCAGCGTCAATACACTCAGTACACATCTTCAGCTTTCCACCCAAACACCGGAGAGCAGTCACAACTACAGTTTGTATTCTCTCCTTTATGAAGATATCACAATGTATGGGTTTTTACGACCAGGAAAACCCAATGTCATGTCATTGTATGTCTTTTGAGAAAGTAAAGAGAGAGTTGGTAAACAGAGATATGAGACATAAAGAACATGATAACAGCCGTTGAGGAGCAGACACCATGAGGGCTTAGTTCCTTTGGCATTTTTTTCATCTCGTCCACAGGGAGAAGAAAATGCTTACAAAATATCACACCATGAGATCAACTACAATCACTCTCCCTATGTGAGCTGTTCATAGGGCATGATAACAGGTCAGGATGACCGATTCCACCTGCAGAAACACCTGTGTGTGTGTGTGTGTGTGTGTGTGTGTGTGTGTGTGTGTGTGTGTGTGTGTGCGCGTTTTGTTAGTTTATTTGTTTGTGTGTGATGAGCTTGTGAGGTTGAGGGAGAGTTGATGTGAAATCAAAGATGTCTGTATAGATCACACATAAGGGATGCATTAGAATTAACAAGCATCAAATGCTGGTCTGCAGGTCTCCATTGAGCAGCGTGCTTTGAGTCTCCGTGGGGTCATTCATCATGCGCGACTTGTCCTGCTTGCTGTCGCTGCGCTCAATCACATCCAGCCCGCCCACCTTCTTCCGACACAGAACGTTCTGGAAGCTCTTCTTGAAGTTCTCCGACAGGAACGCGTAAAGGATGGGGTTGGCACACGAGTTAGCGTAACCCAGGACCACCACGAAGGCAAAGGTGCTTCTCAGGAAGGGCGTGGTGGAGATGGTTCCTGTCACCGACGTCACATTGAAGACATAGAAGGGCAGCCAGCAGAAGACGAACACGGCAACCACGATGGACACCATACGGGTCACCTTCCTCTCCGAGCGCTTCCTCTTAGTGGACCCGACACGGATCCCTGACGACTTCACCTAAAAAATGATAGATTTGATTTGTATAGCCATCTTTAAAAAAAAACAATATTAGAAGACCTGACACAGATCCCTGAGGACTTCACTTTAATAGTAGTAATAATTATAGATTTTATCTGTATAGCCCACTTTAAAATATAGGTAAATATAGCTACATTTCAAAGCACTTCACCGCACAGGCAAAAACAAAGGAAGAAAAGGATAGATTAAAGTAGACATACTGCGCTACCATTACAACATACGATAGATAGGTCACAACAATTTAGTCAGGATGAAATAAAAATAGAAGTAGAGAAAGACGGCAGTAGTCATGGCAGTAGTCAGTCTCATCTATGTAGGTCCGCCTTGGTCTCAGGAGGTGACACTGATTATGTCCTAATATGGACACCGTAGTGGTGGCAGAACGATGTAAAACAAGTACGACCTTAATGATGATGGTGAGGTAACACAGGCAGGTGACCATGAGACTGACCTTGATGA
The DNA here is from genome assembly GCF_013265735.2 of Oncorhynchus mykiss. Lineage (NCBI taxonomy): Eukaryota > Metazoa > Chordata > Actinopteri > Salmoniformes > Salmonidae > Oncorhynchus > Oncorhynchus mykiss. The sequence continues at coordinate 61,010,861 of NC_048577.1, forward strand.
TGATGATGAAGGTAACACAGGCAGGTGACCATGAGACTGACCTTGATGATGATAAGGTAACACAGGCAGATGACCATGAGACTGACCTTGATGATGATGAGAAGGTAACACAGGCAGGTGACCATGAGACTGACCTTGATGATGATGATAAGGTAACACAGGCAGATGACCATGAGACTGACCTTGATGATGATGAGAAGGTAACACAGGCAGATGACCATGAGACTGACCTTGATGATGATGATGAGAAGGTAACACAGGCAGGTGACCATGAGACTGACCTTGATGATGATGATGAAGGTAACACAGGCAGGTGACCATGAGACTGACCTTGATGATGATGATGAGAAGGTAACACAGGCAGGTGACCATGAGACTGACCTTGATGATGATGATGAAGGTAACACAGGCAGGTGACCATGAGACTGACCTTGATGATGATGATGAGAAGGTAACACAGGCAGATGACCATGAGACTGACCTTGATGATGATGATGAAGGTAACACAGGCAGGTGACCATGAGACTGACCTTGATGATGATGATGAGAAGGTAACACAGGCAGGTGACCATGAGACTGACCTTGATGATGATGAGAAGGTAACACAGGCAGGTGACCATGAGACTGACCTTGATGATGATGATAAGGTAACACAGGCAGATGACCATGAGACTGACCTTGATGATGATGATGAGAAGGTAACACAGGCAGGTGACCATGAGACTGACCTTGATGATGATGATGAGAAGGTAACACAGGCAGGTGACCATGAGACTGACCTTGATGATGATGATGAGAAGGTAACACAGGCAGGTGACCATGAGACTGACCTTGATGATGATGATGAGAAGGTAACACAGGCAGATGACCATGAGACTGACCTTGATGATGATGATGAGAAGGTAACACAGGCAGATGACCATGAGACTGACCTTGATGATGATGAAGGTAACACAGGCAGGTGACCATGAGACTGACCTTGATGATGATGATGAGAAGGTAACACAGGCAGGTGACCATGAGACTGACCTTGATGATGAGAAGGTAACACAGGCAGGTGACCATGAGACTGACCTTGATGATGATGATGAGAAGGTAACACAGGCAGGTGACCATGAGACTGACCTTGATGATGATGAGAAGGTAACACAGGCAGGTGACCATGAGACTGACCTTGATGATGATGATAAGGTAACACAGGCAGATGACCATGAGACTGACCTTGATGATGATGAGAAGGTAACACAGGCAGATGACCATGAGACTGACCTTGATGATGATGAGAAGGTAACACAGGCAGATGACCATGAGACTGACCTTGATGATGATGAGAAGGTAACACAGGCAGGTGACCATGAGACTGACCTTGATGATGATGATGAAGGTAACAGGCAGATGACCATGAGACTGACCTTGATGATGATGAGAAGGTAACACAGGCAGATGACCATGAGACTGACCTTGATGATGATAAGGTAACACAGGCAGATGACCATGAGACTGACCTTGATGATGATGATGATAAGGTAACACAGGCAGGTGACCATGAGACTGACCTTGATGATGAGAAGGTAACACAGGCAGGTGACCATGAGACTGACCTTGATGATGATGAGAAGGTAACACAGGCAGATTACCATGAGACTGACCTTGATGATGATGAGAAGGTAACACAGGCAGGTGACCATGAGACTGACCTTGATGATGATGAAAAGGTAATACAGGCAGGTGACCATGAGACTGACCTTGATGATGATGAGAAGGTAACACAGGCAGATGACCATGAGACTGACCTTGATGATGATGAAGGTAACACAGGCAGATGACCATGAGACTGACCTTGATGATGATGAGAAGGTAACACAGGCAGGTGACCATGAGACCGACCTTGATGATGATGAGAAGGTAACACAGGCAGATGACCATGAGACTGACCTTGATGATGATGAGAAGGTAACACAGGCAGATGACCATGAGACTGACCTTGATGATGATGAGAAGGTAACACAGGCAGATGACCATGAGACTGACCTTGATGATGATGAGAAGGTAACACAGGCAGATGACCATGAGACTGACCTTGATGATGATGAAGGTAACACAGGCAGATGACCATGAGACTGACCTTGATGATGATGATGAGAAGGTAACACAGGCAGGTGACCATGAGACTGACCTTGATGATGATGATAAGGTAACACAGGCAGGTGACCATGAGACTGACCTTGATGATGAGAAGGTAACACAGGCAGGTGACCATGAGACTGACCTTGATGATGAGAAGGTAACACAGGCAGGTGACCATGAGACTGACCTTGATGATGATGATGAGAAGGTAACACAGGCAGGTGACCATGAGACTGACCTTGATGATGAGAAGGTAACACAGGCAGGTGACCATGAGACTGACCTTGATGATGATGATGAGAAGGTAACACAGGCAGGTGACCATGAGACTGACCTTGATGATGAGAAGGTAACACAGGCAGATGACCATGAGACTGACCTTGATGATGATGATGAGAAGGTAACACAGGCAGATGACCATGAGACTGACCTTGATGATGATGATGAGAAGGTAACACAGGCAGGTGACCATGAGACTGACCTTGATGATGAGAAGGTAACACAGGCAGGTGACCATGAGACTGACCTTGATGATGATGATGAGAAGGTAACACAGGCAGGTGACCATGAGACTGACCTTGATGATGATGAAGGTAACACAGGCAGATGACCATGAGACTGACCTTGATGATGATGATGAGAAGGTAACACAGGCAGGTGACCATGAGACTGACCTTGATGATGATGAGAAGGTAACACAGGCAGGTGACCATGAGACTGACCTTGATGATGATGAGAAGGTAACACAGGCAGATGACCATGAGACTGACCTTGATGATGATGAGAAGGTAACACAGGCAGGTGACCATGAGACTGACCTTAATGATGATGAGAAGGTAACACAGGCAGATGACCATGAGACTGACCTTGATGATGATGATAAGGTAACACAGGCAGGTGACCATGAGACTGACCTTGATGATGATGAGAAGGTAACACAGGCAGGTGACCATGAGACTGACCTTAATGATGATGAGAAGGTAACACAGGCAGATGACCATGAGACTGACCTTGATGATGATGAGAAGGTAACACAGGCAGATGACCATGAGACTGACCTTGATGATGATGATAAGGTAACACAGGCAGGTGACCATGAGACTGACCTTGATGATGATGATGAAGGTAACACAGGCAGATGACCATGAGACTGACCTTGATGATGATGAGAAGGTAACACAGGCAGATGACCATGAGCCTGACCTTGATGATGATGAGAAGGTAACACAGGCAGATGACCATGAGACTGACCTTGATGATGATGAGAAGGTAACACAGGCAGATGACCATGAGACTGACCTTGATGATGATGAGAAGGTAACACAGGCAGATGACCATGAGCCTGACCTTGATGATGATGAGAAGGTAACACAGGCAGATGACCATGAGACTGACCTTGATGATGATGAGAAGGTAACACAGGCAGGTGACCATGAGACTGACCTTGATGATGATGAGAAGGTAACACAGGCAGATGACCATGAGCGGGAGGAAGAAACCCAGGACGAAGGTGTAGAACATGAAGGCGGTGTAGTAGGCCTCCTCAGGCTCCGGCCACACGATGGTACAGAAGCAACTGTTGTGCTTGGTGATTAAACCGCTGTAGATTATGATAGGCAGGTTGACCAGGAGTGACACCCCCCACACCGCCAGGTTGATGGTCTTGGCCATACGTGGCTTGCGCCACTTGGTGGACCGGATGGGGTGCACAACGGCCAGGTAGCGGTCGATGCTCATGACCATAAGGCAGAAGATGGAGGTGAACTGGTTGAGTGAGTCCACGGTCATGACCACGCGACACAGCACCGCACCGAACGGCCAGTGGACCAGCGCCAGCTGAATGGCGATGAACGGTAACCCCAACATGAACAGAACATCTGCGACTGCCAAATTCATGATGTAAATATTAGTGACCGTCTTCATCTTGGCGTAGCGCAGGATGACGTAGATCACAAGGGCGTTGCCACAGAGACCGATACCACACACCAGGAAGTAGAGGAAGGTGATGACCATGGTGCTGGTCTGGTTGAACGTGTTGTCGCCCGTATAGGTACCATTGGGTTCCGTTGACTCGTTGCCCAGAATAAAGCTGTCGTACATCAGGGGTTCTTCGGTTAGGTTGGGGAGCGAGGAGGGGAACACCCAGGAGTCCATGGTGGCACTGGTTCCTCAATGTCTCTCAGATATCCAAGGAACTCGGACTATGACATCCCACCTGCATGGATGGAAGAAAATAACAGAATCAATGTGGTGCCTCTCAGAATCAATGTGGCCTCTCGCTCTCTCTGTCTCTGTCTCAGTCTCTTTCTCTAGGGAACAAACATTTTTGAAAGGCCTCACAAAATATAACAGCACACAGTTACGAAATATAAATGTACATTTACTCTCTGTTCCCCTCCCCCCTCAGATTTTCATTGTTTCTAATCTTACTTTCTTTTGTCCCTAATGAACCTCAAAGAACATTGCAGTTCTTGTTTTTCTAAGTTGAGGTTACTTGGGGTAAATTGTTTTGGATTTCCAAGTCCCTCTGTTTAGCACCCTTTTTGTCCAAGCTCAGCTTTAACACGTTTGATAATATTAGCTTATTATATTAGCAATAACTAGAGGTGGGAAAAGTACCCAATTGTCATACTTGAGTAAAAGTAAAGATTCTTTAATAGAAAATGACTCAAGTGAAAGTCACCCAATGAAATATTACTTGAGTTAAAGTCTAAAAGTATTTGGTTATAAATATACTTGCGTAGGAAGAGTAAATGTAATTGCTCAAATATACTTAACTTATACTTTTATTTCAAATTCCTTATATTATTAAACAGGCATCATTTTCTTTTTTTTCTGGATAACCAGGGTCACACTCCAAGACAGACATCATTTACAAACAAAGCATGTGTGTTTAGTGAGTCTGCCAGATCAGGGGCAGTAGGGATGACCAGGGATGTTCTTTTGATGAGTGTGGGAATTGTTCTATCCTGCTAAGCATTCAAAATGCAATGAGTACTTTTGGGTTTCATGGAGTAAAAAGTACATTATTTTCTTTAGGAATGTAGTTAAGTAAAAGTAGTCAAAAATATAAATAGTCAAGTACAGATACCTTAAAGAACTACTTAAGTAGTACTTTAAAGTAGTTTTACTTGAGTACTTTACACCACTGAGTATAACAATATGAAGACTATTATGACTGTCTACAAATGCTTAAGTGTAGACTGTAGCATAACTAAAAGTGATTGTCTTTCCAGACAATGCAGGTAATTCTGCCCCCCTCAGCTCCGAGGACGGCACATGCTGTTGACTTAATTGATTATGATGTTAATGAGTGTGCCACGCTTGTGCTGTTGCAATAAAACTATGCTCATCACAGACTACTGTAATAATGACCTGTCTCAAACCAGGAAGAGATGAGATGGCTTTTGAAACCACACAGGCAGGCTGACCTGGTTTAAATACTATTTGAAATTATTTCAAATACTTTACCTGGGCTTGATTGAGCTTGCCTGGCGTAATGGAACCAATGAAATAGTCCCAGAACTGTAAACCCCACACCTCTGGCACTCCAGACAGACTCAATCAAACACTCAAAGAACACATACTATTTGAACCCAGGTCTGGCACACAGGGCAGCTTGCTCTCCCCTACCTCCAATGCATTGGGTATGTATTTACTAATGTCCTTATGTAACTTGGTAACCACTGCGTAACCTGTGTTACAATCACACTTCAGACCATTGGTTCCTGGGGCCTCATTTGTAAGCCCTGCATACATAAATAATCGTTGACAGTATGGGCAGGCTACAGTATTGACGTGCAATAGGAGCGCGACATCATTACCTATTTAATCTCAGAGCCTATACCAAGGCTGGACATACAGTATAAACCCAATAATCTGTTGATAAACTAAATATTGAACAACAATTTGTCATTTGCATGCAGTGGCCAAATGGCAATAGTTCCACATTATACAGGAAATACGGGACGTTATTGTCACTATAAAAGGTGAATGGAGGCGTCTTCCAGGCAGAGTTTTAATGCTCGTTCAGGCGCACACAGTTTTATGACAGGCCTGATATATAACGGGAAACATGCAATGTATGGCTTGTGCCACGTTTATACATCTCAATATTATTGTAAGTGCACAGACTTTTCAGAAATGGCATATGCAGAAATTGAGTGTGAAATTTACATAACATTATAAATGAGGACCCTGGCCCTGGAGGTGTCTGTTGAGAGAGAGACTCTTGGTTGGCTGGTTCAGCTGCAGCCTCTGTCTACAGTCAGCCTGTGGTAATCAGTAAGCCCCATGATCTGGGGCGGCAGGGTAGCCTAGTGTTTAGAGCGTTGGGCTAGTAACCGGAAGGCTGCAAGTTCAAATCCCCGAGCTGACAAGGTACAAATCTGTCGTTCTGCCCCTGACCAGGCAGTCTGGCAAACTGACTGTTCCTAGGCCGTCATTGAAAATAAGAATTTGTTCTTAACTGACTTGCCTAGTTAAATAAAAATAAATAAAAAATAAAATAAAAAAATCTTTGAAAATTGATCTATATCCTGTCCACGAATGCATAGGCATCATGCTCCATTAAAGCCCATTAACCGAGGGCACATGTCCCCTGATTTGGATCCCATTTGGGATAAAATATACAGTGCCTTCAGAAAGTATTCAAACCCTTTGACTTTTTCCACATTTTGTTATGTTACAGCCTGAATATAAAATTGATTAAATGTAGGTTTCTTTTTACAAATGAAAGCTCAAATGTCTTGAGTCAATAAGTATTCAACCCGTTTGTTAGGGCAAAAAAGCAGGCATTGAATATCCCTTTGAGCATGGTGACGTCATGAATTACACTTTGGAGGGTGCATCTATACACCCAGTCACTACAAAGATACAGGCGTCCATCCTAACTCTGTTGCCAGAGAGGAAGAAACCGCTCAGGGATTTCACCATGAGGCCAATCGTGACTTTAAAACAGTTACAGAGTTTAATGGCTGTGATAGGAGAAAACTGAGGATGGATCAACAACATTGTATTTACCAACATAACACATCACTGAGCATCACTTCATATTTTCAAGCATGGTGGTGGCTGCATCATGTAATGGGTATGCTTGTCATCGGCAAGGACTAGGGAGTTTTTTTAGGATAAAAATATTCAGAATAGAGCTAAGCACAGGCAAAATTCTAGTGGAAAACCTACAGGCCAAATATACACTGCCGTTGCCTATCAAAATGACATTGAATGTTCCTGAGTGGTCTAGTTACAGTTTAGACTTGAATTGGCTTGAAAATCTATGGCAAGACTTGGAAATGGCTGTCTAGCAAGGATCAACTACCAACTTCACAGAACTTGAAGAATTTAAAAAAGAATAATGTGCAAATGTTGAACAATCCAGGTGTGCAAAGCTCTTAGAGACTTACCCAGAAAGACACAGCTGCAATTCCTTCCAGAGGTAATTCTAACATGTATTGACTCAGGTGGTTTAATACTTATCTAATCAAGATATATATATTACTGTATTATTTTATATATATATATGTATATATAGTGCCTTGCGAAAGTATTCGGCCCCCTTGAACTTTGCGACCTTTTGCCACATTTCAGGCTTCAAACATAAAGATATAAAACTGTATTTTTTTGTGAAGAATCAACAACAAGTGGGACACAATCATGAAGTGGAACGACATTTATTGGATATTTCAAACTTTTTTAACAAATCAAAAACTGAAAAATTGAGCGTGCAAAATTATTCAGCCCCCTTAAGTTAATACTTTGTAGCGCCACCTTTTGCTGCGATTACAGCTGTAAGTCGCTTGGGGTGTGTCTCTATCAGTTTTGCACATTGAGAGACTGACATTTTTTCCCATTCCTCCTTGCAAAACAGCTCGAGCTCAGTGAGGTTGGATGGAGAGCATTTGTGAACAGCAGTTTTCAGTTCTTTCCACAGATTCTCGATTGGATTCAGGTCTGGACTTTGACTTGGCCATTCTAACACCTGGATATGTTTATTTTTGAACCATTCCATTGTAGATTTTGCTTTATGTTTTGGATCATTGTCTTGTTGGAAGACAAATCTCCGTCCCAGTCTCAGGTCTTTTGCAGACTCCATCAGGTTTTCTTCCAGAATGGTCCTGTATTTGGCTCCATCCATCTTCCCATCAATTTTAACCATCTTCCCTGTCCCTGCTGAAGAAAGGCAGGCCCAAACCATGATGCTGCCACCACCATGTTTGACAGTGGGTATGGTGTGTTCAGCTGTGTTGCTTTTACGCCAAACGTAACGTTTTGCATTGTTGCCAAAAAGTTCAATTTTGGTTTCATCTGACCAGAGCACCTTCTTCCACATGTTTGGTGTGTCTCCCAAGTGGCTTGTGGCAAACTTTAAACAACACTTTTTATGGATATCTTTAAGAAATGGCTTTCTTCTTGCCACTTTTCCATAAAGGCCAGATTTGTGCAATATACGACTGATTGTTGTCCTATGGACAGAGTCTCCCACCTCAGCTGTAGATCTCTGCAGTTCATCCAGAGTGATCATGGGCCTCTTGGCTGCATCTCTGATCAGTCTTCTCCTTGTATGAGCTGAAAGTTTAGAGGGACGGCCAGGTTTTGGTAGATTTGCAGTGGTCTGATACTCCTTCCATTTCAATATTATCGCTTGCACAGTGCTCCTTGGGATGTTTAAAGCTTGGGAAATCTTTTTGTATCCAAATCCGGCTTTAAACTTCTTCACAACAGTATCTCGGACCTGCCTGGTGTGTTCCTTGTTCTTCATGATGCTCTCTGCGCTTTTAACGGACCTCTGAGACTATCACAGTGCAGGTGCATTTATACGGAGACTTGATTACACACAGGTGGATTGTATTTATCATCATTAGTCATTTAGGTCAACATTGGATCATTCAGAGATCCTCACTGAACTTCTGGAGAGAGTTTGCTGCACTGAAAGTAAAGGGGCTGAATAATTTTGCATGCCCAATTTTTCAGTTTTTGATTTGTTAAAAAAGTTTGAAATATCCAATAAATGTCGTTCCACTTCATGATTGTGTCCCACTTGTTGTTGATTCTTCACAAAAAAATAAAGTTTTATATCTTTATGTTTGAAGCCTGAAATGTGGCAAAAGGTCGCAAAGTTCAAGGGGGCCGAATACTTTCGCAAGGCACTGTATATATATATATTTTTTTACAAATGTTGGAATTGTTCTTCCACTTTGACATTACAGAGTATCTTTTGTAGATCATTGACAATAAATGACAATTTAATCCATTTGAATCCCACTTTGTAACAATAAAAGTCAAGGGGTTTGAATACTTTCCCGAAGGCACTGTACAATTCATTGTTTCACAGAGAATACGTTGAAATATATTGAATATGGCCATCACTGCCCACACAAAAGCATTAGTGAGGGACTTGAGTCATGACATCTCTGTAGGAGGGCCCAGCTGTTTATGCACTCAGTCATTGGTTTCACAGCATGTTGGGTACTTCTTTTACCATTCAGCCTTAAAGGCCCTTATCAAGTGTAATCACACAGCAGATTAAAAGTTGCAACAGTAGGGCCCTGGTGTGTATGGAGAGCTTCCCTTGGAATTCTCTCTCCTTTTAATTACAAAATGGAACAGCTTCAGTTCTGCCTTTTATCACAAGTCTGAGTACAGGGTTACAGTTCATTTATGTTGTCATGTCTGCTAGTCTAGCTCACTGCAACACACACATATGCACATACACACACACACACACACACACACATTTTTATATATGTTTTTTATTTCACATTTATTTAACCAGGTAGGCCAGTTGAGAAAAAGTTATCATTTACAACTGCGACCAGGTCAAGATAAAGCAAAGCAGTTCGACACATACAACAACACAGAGTTACACATGGAATAAACAAACATACAGTCAATAATATAAAAATCTATATACAGCATGTGTAAATTAGGTAGGTTAAGAGAGATAAGGCAATAAATAGGCCATGGTGAAAAAGTAAATACAATATAATTAAACACTGGAATGGTAGGATGTGCAGAAGATGAGTGTGCAAGCAGTGATACTGGGGAGCAAAGGAGCAAGATAAATAAACAAATACAGTATGGGGAGGAAGTAGATTGGATGGCCTATTTACAGATGAGCTATGTGCAGTGATCTGTGAGCTGCTCTGGCAGCTGGTTCTTAAAGCTAGTGAGGGAGGTAAGAGTCTCCAGCTTCAGAGATTTTTGCAGTTCGTTCCAGTCATTGGCACACACACACGTATGCATGGACACAGACACACATACACGTACGTATACACACATACACGTACGTATACACACACACACACACACACACACACGCACACACACACATAGCATAGGGAAGTCATACAGTCAACTCTCCAGTCACAGCCCCCTTCCTGAGAACTGCTTGTCCTTCACTTGATACTAGACTATAGTCTTCCCTCAGTGAATAACAACCCAAAGGTTACTCCTCTACACTGTTATAGAAAACGTGTATTTATTAGGGGGTGGGAATGAATGCAAATTAGTATGTAAATGATTCCCGCCTATGTAATTGAAAGAAAGGAAGGACTGCGGCACCAAAATCAGTGAGCCGTGACAGAGTCAAATTAGAGTGCAGTTCGGTGTCAGCACGTAGTGGGAAGGATGCCCCCTGCCAACCTGAGATAATATCAACATCATAACATGTTTCATTATGCCAATTTGTCAATGCACCTCCTGCACAGTGAAAGCTGCCTCGGAGGCGTCTGAGATATGGGTATTGTTGTGTTAAATAAGCAACACCAGATACGAGGGAGGGGTATTTGGGATGTTGAAAACAAAACAGTAAAACAGATGATGACATTGCCTGGGCCACGTGTCCATGTGTTCGTCCCAAATAGAACCCTATTCCCTCCCTTTGTGCTGCACTACTTTGACCAGGGCCCATAGTGTCCACTGCCCATAGGGTGTCCACTGCCCATAGAGTGGCATTTGGGGCGCAGCCCGTGGGCTCCATTCTATCAGGTCCACGCTAGCTGACACCCACATAGCAGTTGTTTGGCAGTGTCAGAGGTGGAATTGCATTAAAGCTGTCAAATCCACAAGTGGCTCCCGGCATTATACCTAAAGCATTATCCCTAAAGCATTATCCCTAAAGCATTATCCCTAAAACATTGTGCCTGAAGCATTATCCCTAAAGCATTATCCCTAAAGCATTATACCTAAAGCATTATACATACAGCATTATACCTAAAGCATTATCCCTAAAGCATTATACATAAAGCAGTATACCTAAAACATTATCCCTAAAGCATTATCCCTACAGCATTATACATTCAGCATTATCCCTAAAGCATTATCCCTAAAGCATTATACCTAAAGCATTATACCTAAAGCATTACCCCTAAAGCATTATCCCCAAAGCATTATCCCTAAAGCATTATCCTTAAAGCATTATACCTAAAGCGTTATCCCTAAAGCATTATACCTGAAGCATTATACATAAAGCATTATCCCTAAAGCATTATCCCTGAAGCATTATACCTAAAGCGACAGTCGCATTAGAAGAAATCCAGCCTTGTAAGAAAACCTGGATTAGGCTGATAGAAATCCTCATTATTTTGTTTATTGAAAAGCTATCTCGTCACTTACTGTGCCAGAGACAAAGAGAGTAGCCCAACAACTGAAACGGTTGCTATCAATGCATTAAATTCACAACACTACTAATAATACACTGAAGCATTTCGCTACACTTGCAATAACATCTGCTAGATATGCGTATGTGACAAATAAACATTTTTATTTGATTTGTACAAAACATTAGGAACAGCTGCTCTTTCCATGACATCGACTGACCAGGTGAAGCCAGGTGAAAGCTATGATCACTTATTGATGTCACTTGTTAAATCCACTTCAATCAGTGTAGATGAAGGGGAGGGGACAGGTTAAAGAAGGATTTTTAAGCCTGTGTCAAGAACTGCAATACTGCTCGTTTTTTCACACTCAACTGACACAACTGTGGGAAGCATTGGAGTCAGCATGGGCCAGCATCCGGGTGGAATGCTTTCAACACCTCAAAGAGTGCCCCACCAAATTGAGGCTGTTCTGAGGGCAAAGGGGGGGTGCAACTCAATATTAGCACGGTGTTCCTAATGTTTTGTACACTCAGTGTAATTACCTGTTATATCCCGAATGGGACCCTATTACCTACATAGTGCACCACTTTTGACCAAGACCCATAGGAAATAGGGTGCCATTTCAGATGCATGATGCAACATGTTTGCTCCATGTTTAGATGTACATTTTGGACTTGTTGAAATGAAGTTGGTGGGTTGACGTTGGCTCCTGAACTATGAATAGATGCACTGTACAGTATGTATTGCATGCAACATTGAGCAATTCGTCAACAAGTGGTTCAGTCTCAGTAGTCTGGATCTAAGCCTAGTGGTAGAATTGAAATATATAATGAAATAGAATAAAATGAAATAGAATAGAATATAGAGAAGAATAGACTAGAAGAGCTCCTGTGGGTTGTTTAGAAACCTGGTTCATTGTTCTGCCAGATTACTTCCCTCTGTCTTCTCAGGCACTGCCTCAATAGAATAGACAGCATGTGGGCTGATTGGCACCTGATAGAAAAAGAGGCTGAAATACGGGATGCAAATACAGCTGTCTGTCGGTCCCGAGCTCATTGGTGTGGAAAACTGAAGGGCCCAATCAAAACAATGTTGATAGTTCGCTAGTGGACTGGACCCATAAATTAGAGTCGTCCCCCCCAAAGTTGGACCCTTGTTGCATTCAGGGGAGCTCATGTCTCATTCAGGGGGCAGAGCCCATACCCCCCCCCCCCCCCCCCCTGTAATTCACACACTGCCAAGGACTGTAAAACTGTGACCTGATACGTCTCTGCTTGGCACTCAGCATTAAGGAGATAAGGAGGTATGAGATTTTGGGTAAGGCCCAGCCATAGACTAGCGTCCTGTCCATGAGGTTACTCAAGCTGCCTCATGCTACAGAAGCAGGAGATAGGCTCTTGCTCCAAGGCATTCTGGGTCAGCTCGCATAAACCAAGGCTGTCTTAATGCTTTACAGTGTATTGATTTAGAATATAATAAAATAGAATGTGTGGGCTGAACCTGCACTTGATAGATTGAAATCTTGTTCCGAAACATTACTCCTGTATCTCTTCAGGCTCAATGCTTTATATTGCTTTGGTTTAGAATATAATATAATAGATCTCTGTTCAGGCACCTGATAGATTCTCTGCCAGTTTACACCACTTTCTCTTCACTGGCTGGGTCAACGCTTTACATTGCTTTGGTTTAGAATGGACCACATGAGTGCTGTTCAGGCACTACCTGACAGATTTCTACCTTGTTCTGACAGTTTACTCTGCTCTGTCTTTTGAAGCACTGGATCCTTACATGTTATTCTTCTTATTATTATTATACATGTAATATTACCTTTATTTAATTTGGCAAATTTGGCAAATTAATTTGACAAATTCTTATTTACAATGACGGCCTAGGAACAGTGGGTAAACTGCCTTGTTTATGGGCAGAATGACAGATCTTTACCTTGTCAGCTCAGGGGATTTGATCTAGCAACCTTTCAGTTACTGGCCCAAACCTCTAACCACTAGGCTACCTGCCGCCCCTTATGTCGCATTCTAACTCAACGCACTGTAGAGCACTGGCACGATGCACCTGATAGATTGCCATCTTGTTCTGCCAGCTTACTCTGCTCTGTCTTTTCAGGCACACTGACTCTGTCACCAACGTTTAGCGCAGTGATTTAAAGGGCTGTGTGGGAAATCTGGAGTAGACGATAAGGAGCTACTCATCTGTTTGTTCTCGCAGCAACAGACCCTGTTGAGCCGATGATCAGAACATTCAAATCCACGTTTCCGATGTGATCACAGAGAGTGGTCAGGGATTGGAACCATCAAAATTGAAATACGCGCATCATGAAAGAGTTAATCCAATGACAGTTATCTGATAAAATAGTGTCATAAATCACAGTCTATGAATGTGACAATACATTTTAAAAACTAAGTAGAGTAAAGCGATAGTAGGATTTGAAGCTTAAATATTTAATCAACATTTCAATAACATCAACACACATGATTTCCCTTGTGTTTCTTTAACATGATGACTGAATAAGAATTATAGACTAGATAATTTTTTCATACACCTAAATTGACAGAAAATGTCAGTTGGAAAATTGTAAGACCCGATATAACATTGCTTTTAGATAATGACACATTTCTATATTTTCCTTACCTTTAAAATCGATTAAATATAATCCAACGTAAAACTTTATTCCGTTTATCTGAGTTCAATGGGTCTTCATTTCCCACCATGAAACATTCTCAAACACCTCTCCAATACGTTCAGCCGAAACGAGCTCTGCCATTTGAATTCACCTTCCAAAATAAACAACCTTTGATAATTTGCCATCATGCTGAAATAAGTTATAAAAAAGATCGAGATCATTGAAAATTTGTCTACGCAAGAAAATGAATAAATGTATGTGTCACGACTCTGTGCGTCTGGCTACATGGTAAGGTGCGCACAGAGAATGCCTTGAGTGAAAAGGGCCGGATAGAGTGGAGATGCGGAGCGCGCGCAGCTTGTATTAGCTACTCACAGCTTGTAATGACAGACACCGGGTAGACACCTCGTACAGGGCTGTTGCTGCTGCTTGCTACTGTTCTCCAGCCCGAAACACAGATGGAGTTACTGGTCCATTATTTCCCCGTTCCTTCTCCGTTTCCTCCCATTTAATAAAATAAAAGCATGCAGTAACCTCGTTGTCACCAGGCTATTACGTTAGGACTGAGCCAGCACACTACGAAAAGATGAAGGTGGTTAGTGAGCTGAAGCCTTGTTTACCTCCGGTCTTCATTTGAGTTGTGAGATTAAACATAATTATTGGAAATGTCATGATTTATTGATTATAGGCGTATATATCATCAAGTAATATATTGACCAAATGTATTGAAAATAATAGTCGTTATGTTAGCATAATTATTAGAGCTAAATTATGCCAGATACCTCTTGTATTTTTGCTGTGCAGCCTATGACAAACATACTGTTCATTCGAACTGGATTGTGAAAGTAGCCAACCAGTGGGGTAGAGGAGGGGACATTAGACACCACACCAGCCAGCGTCACACATAGTTTTGAGTGGACGAGAGCCAAGTTCTTCACACAGTTGCGTTTACCCTTCGGTTCATCGACAGCTTCCAATCGCAAAGAAAGACAAAACAACATGCAGCTGACAGACAACCGTCATCTTTGGCATAAAAAGATCGGCAAACACTGTTCTGTTCCGTCATGCTGACCTGTTGCACTCCCATGAGCATAGTTAGTTGTTGACCTGGGTTCAAATACTATTCGAAATCATTTAAAATACTCTAGGGCTTGATTAAGCTTGCCTGACACAAGTCCCCCAAAATTCAAAACTCTTGGAAGGCAGAAAAAAAGCCCCAAAAAGGTAAGTGTTAAAAATATTTGTAATAGTATTTGAACCCTGGTATGAAACTGTGTGGAACAATAATTATTGTGTAACAGATCAAACTACCATGTCCTTTCCTCTAATGTTTTGTGACCAGGGGGAAGAGTCAAAGTGAGTCCCAAATAGCACCCTATTCACATAGCCGCGGGAAGTAGGGTTGCTGCGGGTGCTGCGGGACCCCTGAAAAATCGGATATATATATATATATATTATGATAATTTTTTCCTCTCACAAAAGGCCTTTACTAGTTCTGTATTAGAGGATCAATATAGCTGTCTGTAGCGTTCTGACTTGCTGTAGCGTTCTGACTTACGTCATTCGTGCTGCTGGAACTCTTTGGACATGATCCTTGCCATCCTACAGAGTGTAAGCCAGTCAGCGGACATTCCGGAGGGGTTGTATCTGTGACACTGCAGATAAAAGCCATGGCTGTGTGTGTCAAACCGAATCCTGCCTCTTCTCCCCTCACCATTCACATTAGATAACCACAGACTTCTAAATTGCTGTTTTCCTTGAAATCCCCACCATACTTTCTTCCATTTAATTGACACACATTAGTTGAATCCATGTTGTTTTCACATAATTTAAATAAAGTTACAGTGGCAAGAAAAAGTATGTGAACCCTTTGGAATTACCTGGATTTCTGCATACATTGGTCATGCAATTTGATCTGATCGTCATCTTAGTCACAACAACAGACAAACACAGTCTGCTTAAACTAATAACACACAAACAATTATACGTTTTTATGTCTTTAGTGAACACACCATGTACACATTCACAGTGTAGGGTGGAAAAAGTATGTGAGCCCTTGCATTTACCCTCCTTTGGCAGCAATACACTCAAACAAATGTTTTCTGTAGTTGCGGATTAGACCTGAAAAACAGTCAGGAGGAATTTTGGACCATTCATCTTTACAAAACTGTTTCAGTTCAACAATATTCTTAACATGTCTGGTGAAAACCGCTCTCGAGGTCATGCCACAGCATCTGAAATCGGGTTGAGGTCAGGACTCTGACTGGGCCACTAGAAGATGTATTTTCTTCTGTTGAAGCCATTCTGTTGTTGATTTACTTCTGTGTTTTGGGTTGTTTTCCTGTTGCATCACCCAACTTCTGTTGAGCTTCAATTGGCAGACAGATAGCCTTAAATTCTCCTGTAAAATGTCTTGATAAACTTGGGAATTAATTTTTCCATCGATGATAGCAGCTGTCCAGGCCCTGAGGCAGCAAAGCAGCCCCGAACCATGATGCTCCCTCCACCATACTTTAAATCAAATCAAATCTAATTTTCGTACATCAGCTGATATCTCTAAGTGCTGTACAGAAACCCAGCCTAAAACCCCAAACAGCAAGAAATGCAGGTGTAGAAGCACGGTGGCTAGGAAAAACTCCCTAGAAAGGCCAAAACCTAGGAAGAAACCTAGACAGGAACCAGGCTATGAGGGGTGGCCAGTCCTCTTCTGGCTGTGCCGGGTGGAGATTATAACAGAACATGGCCAAGATGTTCAAATGTTCATAAATGACCAGCATGGTCAAATAATAATAATCACAGTAGTTGTCGAGGGTGCAGCAAGTCAGCACCTCAGGAGTAAATGTCAGTTGGCTTTTCATAGCTGATCAGTATCTCTACCGCTCCTGCTGTCTCTAAAGAGTTGAACAGGTCAGGATTCCATAGCCGCAGGCAGAACAGTTGAAACTGGAGCAGCAGCACGGCCAGGTGGACTGGGGACATCAAGGAGCCATCATGCCAGGTAGTCCTGAGGCATGGTCCTAGGGCTCAGGTCCTCCGAGAGAAAGAAAGAAAGAAAGAAAGAGAGCATACTTAAACTTTACAGTTGGGATGAGGTTTTGATGTTGGTGTGCTGTGCCTTTTTTCCCTCCACACATAGAGTCGCGAGTTCCTTCCAAACAACTCAATTTAGTTTAATCTGTCCACAGAATATTTTGCCAGAAGTGCTGTGGAACATCCAGGTGCTCTTTTGCAAACTTCAGATGTGCAACAATGTTTTTATTGGACAGCAGTGTTTAGTGTTTAATGTATCGTAGACTTGTCAACAGAGACGTTAGCATGTTCCAGAGATTTCTTTCTAGTCTTTAGCTGACACTCAAGGATTCTTCTTAACCTCATTGAGCATTCTGCGCTGTACTCTTGCAGTCATCTTGCAGGATGGCCACTCCTAGGGAGAGTGGCAACAGTGCTGAACTTTTTCCATTTATAGACAATTTGTCTTACCGTGGACTAATGCACTTCAAGGCTTTTAGAGATACCTTTGTAACCCTTTCCAGCTTAATGCAAGTCAACCATTCTTAATCTTAGGTCTTCTGAGATCTCTTTTGTTCGAGGCATGGTTCACTTCAGGCAAGGCTTCTTGTGAATAGCAAACTCACATTTTGTTACTGTTTTTTTATAGGGCAGGGCAGCTCTAACCAACATCTCCAATCTCGTCTCATTGATTGGACTCCAGGTTAGCTGACTCCTGACTCCAATTAGCTTTTGGAAAAGTCATTAGCCTAGGGGTTCACATACTTTTTCCAACCTACACTGTGAATGTTTAAACGATGTATTCAATACAGACAAGAAAAATACAATATTTTTTTTGTTATTAGTTTAAGCAGACTGTGTTCGTCTATTGTTGTGACTAAGATGAAGATCAGTTCCCATTTTCTGACTAATGTATGCAGAAATCCAGGTAATTCCAAAGGGTTCACATACTTTTTCTTGCCACTTATTGAACCAACGTGGTTTTGAAATGTGAAAATTGACGTCTGTGCCCAGAATCACTTGAATCACTTGGAGAATTGTCTTATTGCCTTTTAAAATAAATAGCTTATAGCTGAAATTAAATCCAATTGTCTGTCTGTTTCACATTTGGAGATAGTGTTTCCTGTTGTGATTGATATTCAGTGGGGTTGTAAGTCAGCCAGGACAAGGGCATCATCTGCTGAATGACTTGGCAACAAGCTGACTCTCTTTGCATCCCAAATGGCACTTTATTCCCTATTTAGTGCACTCCTTTTGACCAGGGCCTACAGGGAATAGGGTGCCTCTGTCTCTCTCTGACCATGTTGATCTGATTGATTTCACTTTTGCCATCTGGCCCTACAGCAGAGCTCTTTGTATTCACTGGATCACAAGATGAGGAGTGTCTGAGTGGGAATATGTCGTTTTTCTGCTGTTCCCTTCCTTCTTACAAAAGACGGACATAAGATGGACGAGAGTATGAGTGATAATGGTTCCTCTGTGTGTGTGTGTGTGTGTGTGTGTGTGTGTGTGTGTGTGTGTGTGTGTGTGTGTGTGTGTGTGTGTAATAGTGAATATGATGTTATTCTGCTGTTCTTTCCCTTCTTTCTCATAAACAAGGGGGATGAGAGAGACATGAGTCGGGGTAGTAATAACGCTTCCTCAGGGCTTCAATAAAAGGCTCTGTGGGTGAGGAGGAAGTGGAACTAATCTCAGTGTCTAAAAAGTTTATCTTCCACTGTTGCTTGTAGCCATAGAGTATCCACTTAACAGGGTGGTTTCTGGGAGCCCTGTTGAACCAAAAATGAGAAGAAAGTGCTTGCATATACAGAAATATACAAACTGCTCTAAAGAAGGGGAGAGTGGAAAAGAGGTGAGAGGAGTGTGCTGGTTTGTCGCGAGCATTGTGTTCAGTATGAAGTAGTGCTGTTCTAAATAGAATATATGGAAAAACCCCTAACACACACACACTAATACACACAGACACACTGGTCAGCATTGTCTCATCTCCCATGGAGCTGCTTAATAAATGCGGCATGGTTTGATGTTCCTAATGACACACTCCACTCAGCATATGAAAGGTTGAGGTCCACGCCCAGTGTGGTATTGAACTATTTGAGTCTCTTCCAGGTATTGTATAACACACCCTACACTCACACTAAGGGCCTTCCAGTACTGGGTCATGTTCATTATGCACCAAACGGAAGAAAATGGACTGAAACAGGGAGGGGACGACCTGGACTCGTCCAATAAAAATAAAAAAAATAATTTTGTTGTGTCCTATCTATCCAGGCACAGATTCTGTCTCACAGTTACACACTGACTGACTGCATCTCTGTAGGAACAGTGGCTCTCTCACAGGTACACACTGACTGACTGCATCTCTGTAGGAACAGTGGCTCTCTCACAGGTACACACTGACTGACCTCATCTCAATAGGAACAGAGGCTCTCTCACTGGTACACACTGACTGACTGCATCTCAGTAGTCTAAAATGTCTTCCTCTGCTCATCTCTTCTCCCTTTTTTGTACTGTGACTTGAAGGAAAAGGGGGTAAATCCCCTGTCAGCCCTGATATTGTCTTCCTCAGGCACAGAGAGAGTTCTACGGGTGCCCAGCACCTGCCCTTCCGCCCTCCTATGAGAAAAGTGCCCTTTCAGATTGGTGGTGTCTTTTTATTATTACATTTTTATTTCCCTTTAAGTCTATTCTCTCTCTCTCTCTTCTTACTGAAATGAGTCTGCCATCAAACTAGCTCAATTCTAATTAGTCTAACTTGGAAAATTCCCACTCCCCTCTTCTCTGCCACCACACGAGAGCATGCGAGGCACTCCGCCTGCAGGCAGAAGCTACCGACATAGAACGGAATTGTAGAAGTGGCTCCCTTTTGAGTTACATGTGTCATCTCACTGTCAGGGACAGGGAAGGCTTCAATTCTACTGTTTGTTAGGAGGCATAAGAGAAGATGTCAACAGCGGAATAAACTCCAATCACAGTTAAAGACTAGTTATATTTTTGAACAGCAGAGATAGCTAACTATCTGATTTCCATCCTTTAGATTCACTATGATCAGATGATAGCCTACCTCTCTTTGAGCCGTTGGCTATGAGCTCACTTACAGTGGGATGAGTGTGATTTTGCAGAAAATAAAGGCCTGTGTTTAAAAACAAAACATGTTGATATTTGGCTACAGGAGCATCAGATAATTAGCTATGAATGTAATACATTTAAGTCAACTTCTTTTTTTGACATGCCCTGCCCCCATTATTTCAGATCAGTACAGATGAATGAGAGGAGACAAGTAGAGGTAGCTATTCTAGAATGTTAAGATGCACCTAGGTTCTTCTAGATGATGTTTGAAAGAAATAGGGCTATATTCATTAGCCAAAGTGTTTTAAAGAATATGAGAGTTGCAGATTTGGACATTTAGAAGCAACTGATGTGGTATGCTAAATAGTGTTTATTGAACCAAATGTTAATATATGTGCCTCATGTGCATTGCTTTGAAGAAGTCTCTGTGGTACTAGAGTGCTGTAGTCTGTACAGTTCTGCTTTCATGCAGCATTCACAGCTGCAGCCCAATGGGGACCATAGAGTCGATACTAAACTCTGAGCCTGACCTAGTGTATCAGAGTAAAGTGCTATGGAGATGAGAGGAACGGAGATATGGGGGAAAGGAATGAAGAGACAGGGAGATGGGGAAGAGAAAGAGGGGAGAGGTAGGTAAGAGTGAGAGAACATACTCTTTTCCGTCCAGCTGCATTCTATAAACAACATGTGATATATGTGATATCTTTTGCGATGTCTTTTGCACCAGGCTGTGTGAAGCTAGCATCCAAGCCTGGTGTTAGTGCCCTAGCGGTAGCACATAAACAACATACAGTACATTTACATGATACTGTATCTTTAGCATCCAAGCCTGGTGTTAGTGCCCTAGCGGTAGCACATAAACAACATACAGTACATTTACATGATACTGTATCTTTAGCATCCAAGCCTGGTGTTATTGCCCTAGCGGTAGCACATAAACAACATACAGTACATTTACATGATACTGTATCTTTAGCATCCAAGCCTAGTGTTAGTGCCCTAGCGGTAGCGCATAAACAACATACAGTACATTTACATGATACTGTATCTTTAGCATCCAAGCCTAGTGTTAGTGCCCTAGCGGTAGCACATAAACAACATACAGTACATTTACATGATACTGTACCTTTAGCATCCAAGCCTAGTGTTAGTGCCCTAGCGGTAGCACATAAACAACATACAGTACATTTACATGATACTGTATCTTTAGCATCCAAGCCTGGTGTTAGTGCCCTAGCGGTAGCACATAAACAACATACAGTACATTTACATGATACTGTACCTTTAGCATCCAAGCCTGGTGTTAGTGCCCTAGCGGTAGCACATAAACAACATACAGTACATTTACATGATACTGTATCTTTAGCATCCAAGCCTGGTGTTAGTGCCCTAGCGGTAGCGCTTAAACAACATACAGTACATTTACATGATACTGTACCTTTAGCATCCAAGCCTGGTGTTAGTGCCCTAGCGGTAGCGCTTAAACAACATACAGTACATTTACATGATACTGTATCTTTAGCATCCAAGCCTAGTGTTAGTGCCCTAGCGGTAGCACATAAACAACATACAGTACATTTACATGATACTGTATCTTTAGCATCCAAGCCTGGTGTTAGTGCCCTAGCGGTAGCACATAAACAACATACAGTACATTTACATGATACTGTATCTTTAGCATCCAAGCCTGGTGTTAGTGCCCTAGCGGTAGCACATAAACAACATACAGTACATTTACATGATACTGTACCTTTAGCATCCAAGCCTAGTGTTAGTGCCCTAGCGGTAGCACATAAACAACATACAGTACATTTACATGATACTGTATCTTTAGCATCCAAGCCTAGTGTTAGTGCCCTAGCGGTAGCACATAAACAACATACAGTACATTTACATGATACTGTATCTTTAGCATCCAAGCCTAGTGTTAGTGCCCTAGCGGTAGCGCATAAACAACAAACAGTACATTTACATGATACTGTACCTTTAGCATCCAAGCCTAGTGTTAGTGCCCTAGCGGTAGCACATAAACAACATACAGTACATTTACATGATACTGTATCTTTAGCATCCAAGCCTGGTGTTAGTGCCCTAGCGGTAGCACATAAACAACATACAGTACATTTACATGATACTGTATCTTTAGCATCCAAGCCTAGTGTTAGTGCCCTAGCGGTAGCGCATAAACAACATACAGTACATTTACATGATACTGTATCTTTAGCATCCAAGCCTGGTGTTAGTGCCCTAGCGGTAGCACATAAACAACATACAGTACATTTACATGATACTGTACCTTTAGCATCCAAGCCTGGTGTTAGTGCCCTAGCGGTAGCACATAAACAACATACAGTACATTTACATGATACTGTATCTTTAGCATCCAAGCCTGGTGTTAGTGCCCTAGCGGTAGCACATAAACAACATACAGTACATTTACATGATACTGTATCTTTAGCATCCAAGCCTGGTGTTAGTGCCCTAGCGGTAGCACATAAACAACATACAGTACATTTACATGATACTGTACCTTTAGCATCCAAGCCTGGTGTTAGTGCCCTAGCGGTAGCACATAAACAACATACAGTACATTTACATGATACTGTATCTTTAGCATCCAAGCCTGGTGTTAGTGCCCTAGCGGTAGCACATAAACAACATACAGTACATTTACATGATACTGTATCTTTAGCATCCAAGCCTAGTGTTAGTGCCCTAGCGGTAGCACATAAACAACATACAGTACATTTACATGATACTGTATCTTTAGCATCCAAGCCTAGTGTTAGTGCCCTAGCGGTAGCGCATAAACAACATACAGTACATTTACATGATACTGTATCTTTAGCACCAGTCTCTAACCTATTGACTGCTGAACAATTAAGCAAATGACCCCTGGACTAATTACATTGACCCCCCCTCCATTTGTTTTGTACACTGCTGCTACTCGCTGTTTATTATCTATGCATAGTCACTTCACCCCCACCTACATACACAAATTACCTCTAACCTGTACCCCAGCACACTGACTGGGTACCGGTACCCACTGTATATATCCTCGTTATTGTTATGTTATTGTGTTACTTTTTCTTCTTTTATACATTAGTTTATTTGGTAAATGTTTTCTTAACTCTTCTTAAACTGCACTGTTGGTTAAGGGCTTGTAAGCAAGCACGGTAAGGTCTACACTTGTTTTGGTATTTGGTGAATGTGACAAATATATTTTATTGATTGGATTTTTATATTTAATTGTATTATTCCCCCTTCTGTTAGCATCCTAGCATTAGTATCCTAGCATTAGTATCCTAGCGTTAGCATCCTAGCATTAGTATCCTAGCATTAGTATCCTAGCGTTAGTATCCTAGCATTAGTATCCTAGCGTTAGTATCCTAGCGTTAGTATCCTAGCGTTAGTATCCTAGCGTTAGTATCCTAGCATTAGTATCCTAGCGTTAGTATCCTAGCGTTAGTATCCTAGCATTAGTATCCTAGCGTTAGTATCCTAGCGTTAGTATCCTAGCATTAGTATCCTAGCATTAGTATCCTAGCGTTAGCTCGACTAGGATTTGATGGCCACCCCAAGCCATTATAATAGATGGTGTCTAGGTGGCACACTGCCACGAGTCGGCCCTTTGTTATGTCTTATTAGTGTACGGCCAATTAGACAATCTGCTGGCAGGGAGGGGGGGGTATAGGCCTTTGCAGTGAGTGTAGACCACCCAGTGTTAGGCACGCAACAGACTACAGTAAATGGTATTGAGTGGAGGAATTCGCTGCTGAAAAGCTAACCCTGTTTACCTGGCATGGTGAGAGAGAGAGATATTGAGTGGAAGATGTTGGGTATCGTGGTGAACGGATCAGTTTCAATGGATTCTTTTATAATTTATTTGTATTTTTTACAAGATTTCCCAAATGATTGGCGTTCTACGCTGTATGAGTCATTTTTGCCCCGGTGTAGCTCCTCTGTCTCTTTGGACAGATCAGTCTCATCAGTACATCATTGTAAATAAGAGTTTGTTCTTAACTGACTTGCCTAGTTAAATAAACGTTAACATTTCTCCCTCAGGAGCAAATGGGATGGCATCAAATGCATGGAAAACATGTATTTGATACCATTCCACCCATTCCACTCCATCCATCACTATGAGCCTGTCCTCCCCAATTAAGGTGCCACCAACCTCCTGTGGTCTCAGTGGAACTTTATTTCTCACGTATGTCAATCTTCCTCAGAATATCCCAAATAAATTGGCTGAATTGAAAATGAAACATCTGCGCTAAACATTTGTGCTGATAGTTTTTAGAACACCAACAACCACATCTGAAACCAATCAATACAGGGAGGGGGTTGTTGATCAGCCAATCAGCAAACAGGCTGGGTTTAGAGCCCAAATGGGGGTGTTTGCAGAAAAGAGGCGCTGGCTGTGAAGTGTTAGGTGATGACTTTGATATGATTACAAGACTCATATATCACAGAGCCTCAAACCTCTCCCCATTATGCCATCTCTCTCTCACTTTCTCCCTAGCCCAGCAGATTCAAAGAGCTTCAAAACCAAGCATACTCAGCATGCGAAAATACTGAAAATCTGCAAAAATCATGTATGAATACTGTATCAACATTCATGTCAAAGTGAGACACGATAGTACATTCTTAGAAAAAGTGCTATCTAGAACCTAAAACAGTTTTTCAGCTGTCCCCATAGGAGAACCCTTTGAAGAACCGTTTTTGATTCCAGGTAGAATCCTTTTGGTTCCAGGTAGAAAGAAGCCTTTTGGGTTCCATGTAGAAACCTTTCCACAGAGGGTTCTACATGGAACCCAAAGGGGTTCTACCTGGAACCAAAAAGGGTTCTCCTATGGTGACAGCCGAATAACCCTTTTGGAACCCTTTTTTCTAAGACTGTACAACCATTAAATAGTCCTTTCAAAACCCTTCAGCCTGCTACTACCATGGCAACTAGTGACAATGTTTTGATAATCTCAGGTGGCGTGAGAAGGGCGTGAGATGAGGGAACAGGGCTGATTTTCTCAGGCAGTGTGAGATGTGATATAGATGGATAGATAGGATAGATGGATAGATAGGATAGATATAGGTCTGTAGCAGTTTGGGTCTAGAGTGCCACCCCCTTTGAAGAGGGGGATGACCTTGGCAGTTTTACAATCTTTGGGAATCTCAGACGATACAAAAGAGAGTTTGAACAGGCTAGTAATAGGGGTTGCAACAATTTCGGCAGATCATTTTAGAAAGAGAGGGTCCAGATTGTCTAGCCCGGCTGATTTTGTAGGGTTCCAGATATTGCAGCTCTTTCAGAGCATCAGCTATCTGGATTTGGGTAAAGGAGAAATGGTGGGGGCTTTGGCGGGTTGCTGTGGAGGGTGCCGGGCAGTTTGCTGGGGTAGGGGTAACCAGGTGGAAAGCATGGTCAGCCGTAGAGAAATGCTTTTTTGAAATTCTCAATTATAGTGGATTTATGGGTGGTGACAGTGTTTCATAGCCTCAGAGTAGTGGGCAGCTGGGAGGAGGTGCTCTTATTCTCCATGGACTTTACAGTGTCCCAGAACTTATTTGAGTTAGTACTACAGGATGCAAATTTCTGTTTTAAAAAGCTAGCCTTAGCTTTCCTAACTGCCTGTGTATATTTGTTCCTAACTTCCCTGAAAAGTTGCATATCACGGGGGCTATTCGATGCTAATGCAAAATGCCACAGGATGTTTTTGTGTTGGTCAAGGGCAGACAGGTCTGGAGTGAACCAAGGACTATATTTATTCCTAGTTCAACATTTTTTGAATGGGGCATGCTTATTTAATATGGTGAGGAAGGCACTTTTAAAGAATAGCCAGGAATCATCTACTGACAGGATGAGGTCAATGTCATTCCAGGATACCCCGGCCAGGTCGAATAGAAAGGCCTGCTCACAGAAGTGTTTTAGGGAGTGTTTGACAGTGATAAGGGGTGGTCGCAGACCCATTACAGATGCAGGCAATGAGGCAGTGAAGCTAGCAGTTAGCAGAGCGGGGCTAGCAAGTTAGCCTTTGGGTGTATGTCTGTTTTTTCCTCTTTGTGAGGTGGCGTTGATAGACCAGGCGTGGAATTAGTAGGGTTCCAAGTAGCTCTAGATAGCTAGCAGGCCTAGCAGGTTAGCAGAATGCGCCTTCAGCGGACGTCGCGCCTGAGGGTTCTGTTGGAATCCTCGGGCAGATTATGTAGGTATTCCAGTGTAGAGGATCGGCGGGGTTCCGTGCCCCGTACCGGCAGTATAAGGGGTCCGGATACTGTAGCCCAGGATTGGGCTTAGGTGGTAGCACGGGAGCCCTGTCCGGGCTAGCTTCAGGCTAATTGGTGCTTGCTCCGGGATGGAAACGCTAGCCAGGAGTGCTCACCCGGGATTGCGGTTAGCTAGTTGCGAAGATCCAGATGACAATGTTCAGAGTTTGAGGTAGGAATCCGGGGATATGGAGAGAAATAGGTCCGTTATGCTCTGGTTTGAGTCACGTTGTTCGAACTGGCGAGAGCTTTCCGAGCTAAAGGTTAGCTGATGACTGCTAGCAATGGTGTTACGACTTCCGCCGAAGTTGGCCCTTCTCCTTGTTCGGCGGTCGCCGTCACCGGCTTTCTAGTCACTGCCGATCCATTTTTCTGTTTCGTTTTGTTTTGTCTGATTACATACACACCTGTTTTACATTTCCTCATTACATTCCCTATTTAACCATCTGACATACATTTCTGTTCTGTCCATGATTGTTTATGTCGTTAGTGGTTGTGTTTGTGTTAGAGTTTTGTTGTATGTTCCATTTTAGAATTTTGCTTTATTCTTTGAGTAAACTCAGTTGGATTACTCCATACCTGTGTCCTGTGCCTGACTCCACTTTCACTCTACACCCAATCGCTGACAAATGATTTGCTGACTGATAGCTGGTAGGTAGTTAGCTGGCTAGCTTCAATTGAGGGATTCCAGATCTGAAGTAAATAGAAATACTTTAGAAAAAAGCAGATCCACATCACATTGGGTGAGGCGGGATGCAGGAGAGTATTTAGCAGTTGAGGTTTAGGAAAATATTTTTAAAAGATATGCGAAGAAAAATATGTAAAACGAGATATACAAAGGACACGACAGGACAAAGACAAAGATGTCTGATTGCTACGCCACCCTGGAAGAACTATTTCCACAGTATTAAAAAGAAAATGCATGTCAGCTATAGGTTTTTTCTTTTTACAGTATTGAGGGGAAAGTGTTCGCCAGTTATAAACTATTAGTCCTTTCCTTTCCACAGTATTATGAAGATGTATGTCAGATAAAGGCTTTAGGCCTACTCCAAATCAGCTAATCCAAAGATTATCTTCACTGTTTCTTTTCTGTTATCTGCTTTTGTATCTATTGTATTAACCTGGGGGAGAAATATCTTACACACTCTCATAGAAAGAGTCACAAAGTCCGTGTATAAACTTCAGCCCTCATTCCAGCCATCACTCAAACTGTATAAACTTCCATTTTATGCCTGGCTATCCATGCCTGGTTTATAGGAGGGCTGCTCTGACTCCATCCACATTTCAACACCCTTTGAACTCCTAACAGAGAAACTCAGAAATGGGATAAGAGAATACAATTGGTTCAATTGATGTTAGATCCTGATTGAGCACTTTGATGCAATGTCATGTGTCAGGCACTTTATAACTAAAATGCCACTATGAGCACAGTGTAATAGCTGGTCTTTACAGGCCCACACCATGATAGGACTTAAAGGTCAGTCTCTGATAGTCTGTCGCTACGAGTCAACAAATAGCCTGCTTCAGGCAAGCCATCGTGGAACCACAATTGTGTACTGTAAGTTGAGGTGAAACTTAAGATCTGAAAACCTGCTGCTTTATACACCTTTAAAAATACAATTATTACAATTCAATTGAAATTACAAAAGTCAAATAATTTTTTTTTTACAGCTGACATTTCAGCTGTATGTTCTTCATAAACAAAATGGCTCTAAGGGTGTTAAAAGTGCTGCGTGAAAAATCGTGAATGTTTGGGACAAACAATCCCACTTCTGACATCTATTCATTACAGGGACCTTTTCAGATGCAGAAATGTCTCTAATGGATGATGATTAGTCTTTGCCCTTCCTTGTCCTCTATGTTTGACGCACACTGTGGATTTTATTTATTTTATTTTATTTATTTATTTATTTAACCAGGTAGGACAGTTGAGAACAAGTTCTCATTTACAACTGCGACCTGGCCAAGATAAAGCAAAGCAGTGCGACAAAAACAACAACACAGAGTTACACATAAACAAACGTACAGTTAATAACACAATAGAATCATCTATGTGCAGTATGTGCAAATGTAAAATAGTAGGGAGATAGGCAATAAATAGGCCATAGAGGAGAAATAATTACATTTTAGCATTAACACTGGAGTGATAGACGTACATATGATGATGTGCAAGTAGAGATATTGGGGTGCAAAAGAGCAAGAAGGTAAGTAATAATATGGGGATGAGGTAGTCGGTTGTGCTATTTACAGATTGGCTGTGTACAGGTACAGTGATCAGTAAGCTGCTCTGACAGCTGATGCTTAAAGTTAGAGAGGGAGATATAAGACTCCAGCTTTAGTGATTTTTTAAGTTCTTTCCAGTCATTGGCAGCAGAGAAATGGAAGGAAATTAAATGAATGAAGTGTTGGCTTTGGAGGTGACCAGTGAATTATACCTGCTGGAGCGCATGCTATGGTTGGGTGTTGCTATGGTGACCAGTGAGCTGAGATAAGGTGGGGCTTTACCTAGCAAAGACTTAAAGATGACCTGGAGCCAGTGGGTTTGGCGACAAATATGTAGCGAGGGCCAACCAACGAGAGCATACAGGTCGAAGTGGTGGGAGGTATATGGGGCTTTGGTGACAAAATGGATGGCATAGATAGCATGTGATAGACTACATCCAGTTTGCTGAGTAGAGTATTGGAAGATATTTTGTAAATGACACCGCCGAAGTTGAGGATCGGCAGGATAGTCAGTTTTACGAGGGTATGTTTGGCAGCATGAGTGAAGGATGCTGTGTTGCGAAATAGGAAGCTGATTCTAGATTTAATGTGATGTGATGGTCAAACTCAGATTTGGCTTCTTTTGAAGTGCATCGTATCTTTTAACTTCAGCATTTGCTTTGGTGAGAAATTGCATTTAATTTAATTATTTCATAACAGTCCTGTTTTTACAATACACAATTCATACCCACTTTATTCCATATCCCCCAAAAATGGACACTTATTTTCAGAGTGGTTTGCCAAGAGAGAGAGAGACCGAGAGAGAGGAGACTAGACCACAGTGTATATTTCACTTTTGTTTATTATTTATTTATCTTGCTTTGCCATGTAAACATATGTTTCCCATGACAATAAAGCCCTTTGAATTGGGGGGAGAGAGCGAGAGAGAGAGAGAGAGAGAGAGAGAGAAAGAGAGAGAGAGAGAGGGAGCGAGAGAGAGCGAGAGAGAGCGAGAGAGAGCGAGAGAGAGCGAGAGAGAGAGAGAGAGAGGGAGAGAGAGGGAGAGAGTTTGGTTTAAAGTAACTCTCCAGAGTTTCCAGATTTCTATGAAATATTACAATATGAATAAAATAGTGTTCCTTCCTATTTTTTTCATTAATTAAGTATGTTAAATGTAGCTTTTCTATGTTGAAATGGTCTGGGTGTTCCCCAATGTTGTTGTCTTAGGTCTGTCTCTCTTGTTGTGATGTGTGTTTTGTTGTATATTTAGATATACATTTTTTTAAATCCCAGCCCCCGTCCCCGCAGGAGATCTTTTGCCTTTTGGTAGGCTGTCATTGTAAATAAGAATTTGATCTTAACTGACATGCCTAGTTAAATAAACATATTTTTTTTAAATAACAGAACAGCGTGGGCGTATACCAGTCATTAAAAATATTAATGCAAGTAGACCTCTGATTGGCCAGTTGATCCTCCTCTACACTGCTAATTGGTCAGCTCATCCTCCTCAGCATATGACATCATACCCAATGAGAAAATAGCAATTATTTTTGAAACGGTCTGTTTGAGATACAAGTTTGAGGTGGGGTTTTTAAAGTGTTTATTTCTCTAATTTATGCTTTGGACACAAATACAAGTATTGCATGATTCAACAACATTATTTGGGTATGAGTTAACAGAACACAAAATAAAAACTTTATTTAACTAGGCAAGCCAGTTAAGAACTAATTCTTATTTACAATGACGCCCTACCCTGGCCAAACCCTAACCCGGACGATGCTGGACCAATTGTGAGCTGCTCTATGGGACTCCCAATCGCGGCCGGTTGTGAAACAGCCTGGAATCAAACCAGGATCTGTAGTGACGCCTCTCTACTGAGATACAGTACCTTAGACCACTGCGCCACTCGGTATACACATGATTGCAGTACAATGAATCCCAATCAAAAAACAAGAGAAAAATGTAGACCTAAATTAAAGGAGGATATCGGAGAAAGAGAGGTCCAAAGAGCTGGGTGTATGAATGTCCTGGTGCTGGTTGTCTCTGTGAACTTTTGAAAGTGTGATTTTTACTGGACAGTTACTTAAAAGAATAACTTGTCTTTGGGTCAGATGACATCGCTCCTTGGCCCTCTCTCATATCTCTGGAGGGAGAATGTGAACTTTTGTTCTCTGACACTCCTTTCCATCATTGTCTCTTCTGGTCTGACGACACCTGCACCTGCACCTGCACCACTTATTTGGGTAGGATATTAATTTGATCCAGTTTGCTACAGCAGGAAAATAATCCTGCATCAACAGGAAAGGTGAATTGTTATGTGGATTATAATTAAAGGACATTTTTGTGGAGATTATCCATTTTCCGTAAAGGAAAATCAAGTCTGAAATTTCAAAGTAAAAATGACAAACTTCAGAAGCCGTTTTAAACCTCAAATACATTTTTTTTTATCCTGGAAAGTTCTCCTTCAACAGGGTGATCAAGTTAAGATCCTACATCTGAATTGAGGTAGTGTTTTGGTAGCGGGGTAAGGAGTGAGTGGCAAAAAAATAGCATTTTAGGAGGTTGTTACTTGGCAGGTCTCAGGAGGGAAGAATCAGTGACTGAATAATTAGTCTGGATATTAGCTAGTCAAATAATCCATAATGATAACCGTTCATTGACATTCACTGCATTGAATTTTTGTGAAACTTTGGCTCTATCTGAAATGGCACCCTATTTTAGCCAATCAGGATGGGTCCATACTTACGAAGTAACTCTGAGTTAATGCTCTAGTTGTTCCAAAAGGTTTAAGAATAGTAGCTTGTAGCTTTTCCCATAGGAAAACATGTCACACTTAGCTTAGCCACTTTGCTAACACAACCTGCTGACCAGCATGACACACAGAGTTCTATTTCCACTAATAGTAGGAGCGCACCTACCAATCAAAATTCTTAAAATATGTCAACTTGCCCAAAAGAAAGAGAATGTTGCTCTGTCACTAAAACTTCCATATTCAAGGTGTAGTTGACGAATATATTTGAATGCATACCTGACTAAATTCCAAGTTTTTGCTCATAAGTAACATGCATATTGGTTTTGTTTTATGGATTATACAGAGTGCACTTACTTTTCTGTTTGTCTTTCACTGTGCACTGTAAAAAAACATCCAAAAGGGACATTGTCTTGTCAAAAAGAAGTAAACCTGAAGAAGGCACTGCATTACTGAAACGTTAGTTAGGTTTACCCATTCAATTGTTGGGAGCATATACAGGTATAGCAGGTCATCTCCAACAGGTCCACCGCAAGCTACTAGTAACTCACAGAACACCTTTGAGTAGCTCACCACACACTTCTGAAAGTACATACAATTTTCCATCGGTAACTGTCATAAACAATGCAGATAAATGCTGAAAACAGTTCTCTGAATATGAAGATTTCCTCAGTGCAGGAGCAATATAGGGAGTAGAGAGCCTCTTGCTGGTCCAGCTAATTTTTTCAGTGTGTTACATTTTATAGAATCTTTTATTTTGCAGGCCATCTAATAATTTGGTTAGGTAAAACTGTATTTGGACTCACATTTCACAATCTGACATAATGGTAGGCAAAGTGTTAGGCTTTAAATTAGGGAAGTACACATATGTTTTGGTTTTAGGTCCACTTCTAAACATGAATGAAGGAAGAGCTGTTTTTGGGGGCCAAATGAACAGCTCTTTTAGGTGAACGGAGCCAAATGAACAGCTCTTTTAGGTGAACGGAGCCAAATGAACAGCTCTTTTAGGTGAACGGAGCCAAATGGACAGCTCTTTTAGGTGAACGGAGCCAAATGAACAGCTCTTTTAGGTGAACGGAGCCAAATGAACAGCTCTTTTAGGTGAACGGAGCCAAATGAACAGCTCTTTTAGGTGAACGGAGCTAAATTAACAGCTCTTTTAGGTGAACGGAGCCAAATGGACAGCTCTTTTAGGTGAACAGAGCCAAATGAACAGCTCTTTTAGGTGAACGGCGCCAAATGAACAGCTCTTTTAGGTGAACTGAGCCAAATGAACAGCTCTTTTAGGTGAACGGAGCCAAATGAACAGCTCTTTTAGGTGAACGGAGCCAAATGAACAGCTCTTTTAGGTGAACGGAGCCAAATGAACAGCTCTTTTAGGTGAACGGAGCCAAATGAACAGCTCTTTTAGGTGAACGGAGCCAAATTAACAGCTCTTTTAGGTGAACGGAGCCAACTGGACAGCTCTTTTAGGTGAACGGAGCCAAATTAACAGCTCTTTTAGGTGAACGGAGCCAAATGAACAGCTCGTTTAGGTGAACGGAGCCAAATGGACAGCTCTTTTAGGTGAACGGAGCCAAATGGACAGCTCTTTTAGGTGAACGGAGCCAAATGGACAGCTCTTTTAGGTGAACGGAGCCAAATTAACAGCTCTTTTAGGTGAACGGAGCCAGGTGCGTGTAATCTCCCGTTAGTATTGTTTTAAAACCAGCGCTAATACACTGCAGTGTGCCAAGTTCATCTTTGTTTATTATTTACTTTGATTATTTACTGTCGGCTGTATTGATATCCTGTTTTAGCCAATCAGGGCAAGTTTCTGCGTTGATAATTTCTATCCAGCTGTTCTGATATCCTGTTTTAGCCAATCAAGACGACCAGTCTCTGTGTTGATATTTTCTTTCCAGCTGTCATTGATTAGAGTGGGATAGGACAATAAAGGGGAAGTTTAGAGGACAGGCATCCAATAACAGCCTGATTACAGTGGTGTGATAATCAACTACCCTCTCATCCTGCTCCTAATTAAAATCAATGATGGTATTGATTATATCCACCCCTTGATAAATTGACAATCACATAGTCAACAGCACCGAAACGGCAGAGTAAGATTCCCATGTCAGCTATCCGCTAGCTGCTAGCGGAAACCATGCACATGGATTCTGTTGATGCTAACGATGTTCCTCAATGATGTTCCTCAGAGCAGCAAAAACTATAATAAAACATGATTTGGTGCGACATGGGTTTCCTCCATGTAATACCTAATGTTACATTGTGGGTTGTGGTGAAATACGAAATACCCTATTTTAAATTTGCCTTATAAATCAGTCATGTTTTTACTATTGAATGGTGCTACCCTGTAGCACTATGTGCCTGGCACCGTGGGTTGTGGTTTAGGGGAAATCTCATTCCCATACTGCAAGTTGTTATTACCTGCCTGCCTCTCTCTGTACCAGTGCTCTTGCCCTCTCCCGTCTTCTGTTGTCTTGAATCTGGTGTAGTGTAGTCAAGCAGAACTCCGGGTCTGCACTCCAAAAAGTCCCAAAAGCCCCCTTCAAGTGTCACTTCATGTGTCATAATTGTTTGCTGTGAAAACAGCCTGTTAAAATCCACCGCCACAACGGCCAAAAGGTGCTGACATTTCTATGGTGTTTTTGTGACTATAGGTTTCTTCAATATGACAGTATTATACATTTGACTGTTGAAAACTCAAACCTCTCTAAACGGTGCTCTACTTGGCTTTTCAGGGCACAAGCAGACAGACAGACTGATTAAGATGCTGGTCAATGGCAACCTTAAGAAGAAATAGTAATTTGCCTCCAACAGTAAACCCTTATTTCCTCTTTAACAGAGTGCAGAGTCCTTATCCTGAGCTCCAGGGATTTTCAGCCACAGAGGTTATTTAGGCTTCAATCCACTGGAGAAGAGGAAGAAGAGAAACTCAAAGTACTTTCACGGTCTAAATGTTTTCTGTATCCGCTGTCCTATCCTGTCAAATCGCAGTGTGATAAAGTTGATGGAATGGACGTTGTCTGACAATGCAGTTATTAATGATAACAAGTTAAAGTTGTCTGTTCCAACCTTTCATAGTTTCACAGTTCACCACACCCCTGTAATTTGAAACAATTTAGGTCCATTCCAGCTCTGAGAGGTAAAACAGTGTCTGATTGGCTGACAATAGCAATGATTGGGTATCTGTAAAGCACTTGTGACACTGCTAATGTAAAAAGGGCTTGATTGCTACAGCATTTTATGTTAAAGATATTGTTGTGTGAGAGACATGACAAATTGTGGATTATGCCTGTGGGCACTGACTGAAACTTGTAGGAAGTAGAATGAAAACACTTTGTCTGCATATCTGTGTGTCTATCTCTCTGTCTGCCTGTCTGCTTGTCTGCCTGTCTGTCTCCCTGTCTGTCTGTCAGCCTGACATATTTGGGACACACCACTGTGTCACATCAGGTCTCCACAGACCCATGAGAGACAGAGCAACACCTCTCTGACACAAAGAGTTATGACAGCAGCTCACACATGTCATCAGTGAAGTAGCATTGACATTTAAGTGACTTTGAGTGGCATTAAGTGTCTATGGTCCCATTATACTCTCATATACCATTTTCTTTATACATGTTGTGACTTTACTATCATTTAATATGATGACTGTTATTTATCCAAACAACTAACTATGTTTAATTGTTACCTGATTAAATTAATCAGGTAACAATTAACTCATTAAGATTTGAGGCACCACGAGAGCGGTTGTTTAAAGAGTTACCATCTCCCGAATTAAACCCTAAAGGTCTTTACCTATCACATCCATAAATCAGTCAACATATTAATCATAACCTCTTATCATATCATCATTCTGAACAGTTGTACCCTCCTGCTTCTGGTGGCTTTTTACACTATGACATGGAGAGGGAGTCAGAGAGAAAGAGACACTTATCGTTGACACATTTTAGAAACTATTCCCACAGTAATCATATACTTTCCACACGAACAGCCGCCCGTTCGGAGTAAGAAATCATGAATGTATTTATGTGTCAATGCCTTGGTTCGCTGTTGGGTCTTTTCGCGGGACACTTGTAAGGCTCTTATTGTCCAAAAGGGGTTGTTCACCTGTCTTTTCTATTGTTTCTCTCCTCTGCCTGTTGACTCTGCCTGAACAGAACTACAGAGTTTTTTCTACTTTCCATTCACTCCTGAAGCTTACTTGAAGATATGCTAGCCAGCTGTGTAGATGGTTCTTAGTGGTAATGAGAGTAGTATAATATGTTGGAGTAGAGAATGGTCCCACTTAAATTCACTTTTCTAGATACTTTTCTTAGGACAGCTAATCAGCCGTACCCGTGATTGTCCGAGAGGTGAGCTGTCTTCTACACCTCGTGTTGGTATTTAGGGTTCAAACCACTTTACATGCGCAGCTGCTAATCCTTTTATGCACTCTGGTTCGAAATGGACGGTTCCGTCAGGCTGACACACTCTCAGACCTCACTCTGGGAGTGGCTACTTACTATGCAAAGTTTACAGGAGACAAATTATATTATGGCTCCTAAAATCACATTCCTATCTTATCAAAAATATGTTTATTGTTTTTTCATATTTCATATACAACGTTAAGGACGGAGACTTCGTACATGTAGTGTATATACACTTTTCAAGTTACAGTATTTCCTTTTTAACAATTTTAAAGACATCACAAAATAAAAACCAATATGACATTAGTTTTCTATATTGCTCACCACTGACTATTCCCCACATTCTTATGTTAGAAATATTACTCCAGTAGTTAGAGTTCCGGCGGGAAAAGTCTGCTAACAAAGTACATTCCTTTGGATAATACTGGAGAGGGAGAGAGAGTCTTCTTCTCCTTTAATTTACAACAGGGCATGAGCTGTCAACCCGGCAGCAGCTCCCTCCTCCCCTCTTCTGTGGGTGACAGAGGGTCTGGTTACTGTATTCCATTGCCAAGCTAATCTGACCCATTCCGATCCTCAAAGGACAGTCATGACATATAGAATATCACTGACGGACTCTCTGACTATTTGACTATCTGATCTGATCTGACTATCTGACTGACTGACTAACTAACGGCCAATCTGACATACCAATTTACTATTTAACTGACTGACTATCTGACTGACAGACTAGTCATGACATAGAATATCACTGACTGACCTACTGACTGACTGACTGAATGGCTGACTATTTGACTGACTGACTATCTGACTTACCAATTTAATATTTAACTGACTGACTTTCTGACTCACTGACCGACTATTTAACATACTGACTATTTGACTGACTGACTATCTGAGTGACTGAGAGACTAACTGACTTACCAACTTAATATTTAACTGACTGACTATTTAAAAAAAAAAGTTGTACCTTTATTTAACTAGGCAAGTCAGTGTCACGTTCGTCGTAAGGATGAGACCAAGGTGTAGAAATACAAATTCACCTAGATAACCCACCCAAGTCACCATCACACCCCAACCAACACAGTTAAAAAACAGCTTACAGTCTGGGCATGACAGTCAGTTAAAACCTCGTACAGCTCCCCCCTACTTTGTGCAATTTCCGCCTGAAGACATACCCAAATCTAACAGCCTGTAGCTCAGGCACAGAACCAAGGATATGCATATTCTTGGTACCATTTCAAAGAAAACACTCCGAAGTTTGTGTACATGTGAATTGAATGTAGGAGAATATAACACAATAGATCTGGTTTAGATAAAACAATGAAATAAACGTGTTTTTTATTTATATTTTTGTATCGTCATATTTAAAATGAACAAGATAAAACAAACATTCAGATATGATGATGGGGACAATTTCAGTGAAAAATATAAGAAGGCAACAGTACTTGTGCAAAGTTTCAGAATGATAACTTCCAAAATGAGTGTGCTACATGACATTTATCATGAAGTCACCCAGGTGTCCCACACAAGTAGCCCAAATGTACCCAAGTGGCCAAATTGGGGAAGGTATACATTTTGAAACAAATAACTATATATAAAATACCAAAATTGTATTAACACACCCCCCCGCCAAAAAAAATAGAAAAATTAAAATAAATAAAAAATGGGAAAAAAAATAATAATTGATTAAAAAAATATATGACAAAAAAAAAATATATATATACATTTACAAAATAATATGGGTAACTATTTACACACTTTCAATATTTGGAAGACCCTCAGTCCTCTATCAAATCAAATGTATTTATATAGCCCCAGCCTAAAACCCCAAACAGCAAGCAATGCAGGTGTAGAAGCACGGTGGCTAGGAAAAACTCCCTAGAAAGGCAAAAACCTAGGAAGAAACCTAGAGAGGAACCAGGCTATGAGGGGTGGCCAGTCCTCTTCTGGCTGTGCCGGAACATGGCGTATTACCGTTTAGCTCAGCTAATTGGCTATCTACCCAGCTAGATTACAAGACGATCAGTGGTCATTGGGTTAAAAGACAGTCAATCAATGAAACAGCGGGCAAATCATTGGTGCACAATGATGTCATGACTTGTTTTCTTCAAATCGGTTTCTTTTAGTCAATACGTCCAGCGAAATGGCCCATCATTTTGATTGTGTTACAAACAAACCAGTTGATTGCAGTGAAACCAAACATGACTGGAAAAGTCACGTTCTGTGTGGGTTATTTACCTGGAATGTGTCGTCGAAAATGGAATGAGACGGAATTCACTACACAAGTAGTTCACAAAATGTTTCGTGTTAGGCTATAAAAACGGATTTGATCAAACAAAAGATAATTCATTGTGTAACAATGAGCATTAGAATTGCAAACAGACGAAGATCGTCAAAGGTAAACAATTTATTTTAATGCAGTTTGTGATTATGTTACACCTGTGCTGGTTATTTTTATGGGGCTCTATGCTCAGATAATCGATTCGTATTCTTTCGCAGTAAATAATTTTTTAAATCTGACAACGCATTAGCAAGATTCTAGGCTTTCGATACATGTGAGACACTTGTATTTTCATGAATGTTTAATATGACTATTTATGTAGCGATCACCTTATGTTGTGGAATTTCAGCCCGCTAGTGGGTTCCGTGCTCGGAGAGGTTTTAACAACAAATTCTTATTTTCAATGACAGCCTAGGAACAGTGGGGGGCAGAACGGCAGATGTTTTGCCTTGTCAGCTCGGGAATTTGATCTTGCAACCTTTCGATTAATAGTCCAAGGCTCTAACCACTAGGCTACCTGCCGCCCCACAAGTTGACTGACTGGCTATTTGACTGACTGACTATCTGCCTGACAGACTAGTCATGACATAGAATATCACTGACTGACCTACTGACTGACTGACTGAATGACTGACTATCTGACTGAATGACTATCTGACTGACTGACTGTATAACTGACTGACTATCTGACTATCTGACTGACTATCTGACTGATTATCTGACTGACTATCTGACTGAATGACTATCTGACTGACTGACTGTATAACTGACTGACTATCTGACTATCTGACTGACTGGTTGACTATTTGACTGACTGACTCTGACTGACTGACTATTTGACTGACTGACTATCTGACTGAATGACTATCTGACTGAATGACTATCTGACTGATTGACTGTATAACTGACTGACTATCTGACTGACTGGCTGACTATTTGACTGACTAACTCTCTGACTGACTGACTGACTATTTGACTGACTCTCTGACTGACTGACTGACTATTTGACTGACTGACTGACTATCTATCTGACTATATGACTGACTATATGACTGACTGATTGAATATTTGACTGACTGACTGACTATTTGACTGACTGACTATTTGACTGACTGACTATCTGACTGACTATTTGACTGACTAACTATTTGACTGACTGACTATCTGACTGACTATTTGACTGGCTGACTATTTGACTGACTGACTGAATATTTATTATTATTTGACTGACAAACTTACTGTCCATGTTAAGGTGCGTGAATGAGGACCCAAAAGCGAACTAACGTAAACAGGGCTTCTTTAATAACAAAACATACGTAGGCTCAGATGGACCGGCAGATTCCGACAGGACAAGGTTGCAGCAAACATGACGATAGTCTGGTTCAGGCATGAATAACACAAACAAGAATCCGACAAAGACAGAAACAAAAACAGAGAGAGATATAGAGGACTAATCAGAGGGAAAAAGGGAACAGGTGGGAAAAGGGGTGACGAGGTAGTTAGGAGGAGACAAGGAACAGCTGGGGGAAAGAGGGGGAGAAAAGGTAACCTAATAACGACCAGCAGAGGGAGACCGGGTGAAGGGAAAGGACAGAAACAAGACACAACATGACAATACATGACAGTACCCCCCCACTCACCGAGCGCCTCCTGGCGCACTCGAGGAGGAAACCTGGCGGCAACGGAGGAAATCATCGATCAGCGCACGGTCCAGCACGTCCCGAGAGGGAACCCAACTCCTCTCCTCAGGACCGTACCCTCCCAATCTACTAGGTACTGATGACCACGGCCCCGAGGACGCATGTCCAAAATCCTACGGACCCTGTAGATGGGTGCGCCCTCGACAAGGATGGGGGGGGGGGGGGGGGGGAGACGAGCGGGGGCGCGAAGAACGGGCTTGACACAGGAGACATGGAAGACCGGGTGGACGCGACGAAGATATCGCGGAAGAAGAAGTCGAACTGCGACAGGATTAATGATCTGAGCAATACGGAACGGACCAATGAACCGCGGGGTCAACTTGCGAGAAGCGGTCTTAAGGGGAAGGTTCTGAGTGGAGAGCCAAACTCTCTGACCGCGACAATATCTAGGACTCTTAGTTCTACGCTTATTAGCAGCCCTCACAGTCTGCGCCCTATAACGGCAAAGTGCAGACCTGACCCTCTTCCAGGTGCGCTCGCAACGTTGGACAAAAGCCTGAGCGGAGGGGACGCTGGACTCGGCGAACTGAGATGAGAACAGCGGAGGCTGGTACCCGAGGCTACTCTGAAAAGGAGATAGCCCGGTCGCAGACGAAGGAAGCGAGTTGTGGGCGTATTCTGCCCAGGGGAGCTGTTCTGACCAAGACGCAGGGTTGCGAAAAGAAAGACTGCGTAAGATGCGACCAATAGTCTGATTGGCCCGTTCTGCTTGACCGTTAGACTGGGGGTGAAAGCCGGAAGAGAGACTGACGGAAGCCCCAATCAAACGGCAAAACTCCCTCCAAAATTGAGACGTGAATTGCGGACCTCTGTCCGAAACGACGTCTGACGGAAGGCCATGAATTCTGAAAACATTCTCGATGATGATTTGTGCCGTCTCTTTAGCAGAAGGAAGCTTAGCAAGGGGAATAAAATGAGCCGCCTTAGAGAACCTGTCGACAACCGTAAGAATAACAGTCTTCCCCGCTGACGAAGGCAGTCCGGTGACAAAATCTAAGGCGATGTGAGACCACGGTCGAGAGGGAATGGGAAGCGGCCTGAGACGGCCGGCAGGAGGGGAGTTACCGGACTTAGTCTGCGCGCAGACCGAACAAGCAGCCACGAAGCGACGCGTGTCATGCTCCCGGGTGGGCCACCAAAAACGCTGGCGAATGGAAGCAAGCGTACCCCGAACGCCAGGATGGCCGGCTAACTTGGCAGAGTGAGCCCACTGAAGAACGGCCAGACGAGTAGGAACGGGAACGAAAAGAAGGTTCCTAGGACAAGCGCGCGGCGACGGAGTTTGAGTGAGTGCTTGCTTTACCTGCCTCTCAATTCCCCAGACAGTCAACCCGACAACACGCCCCTCAGGGAGAATCCCCTCGGGGTCAGTGGAGGCTACTGAAGAACTGAAGAGACGAGATAAAGCATCAGGCTTGGTGTTCTTAGAGCCCGGACGATAAGAAATCACGAACTCGAAACGAGCGAAAAACAGCGCCCAGCGCGCCTGACGCGCATTAAGTCGTTTGGCAGAACGGATGTACTCAAGGTTCCTATGGTCAGTCCAAACGACAAAAGGAACGGTCGCCCCCTCCAACCACTGTCGCCATTCGCCTAGGGCTAAGCGGATGGCGAGCAGTTCGCGGTTTCCCACATCATAGTTACGTTCCGACGGCGACAGGCGATGAGAAAAATACGCGCAAGGGTGGACCTTGTCGTCAGAGAGGGAGCGCTGAGAAAGAATGGCTCCCACGCCCACCTCTGACGCGTCAACCTCGACAACGAACTGTCTAGTGACGTCAGGTGTAACAAGGATAGGTGCGGATGTAAAACGATTCTTGAGGAGATCAAAAGCTCCCTGGGCGGAAACGGACCACTTAAAGCACGTCTTGACAGAAGTAAGGGCTGTGAGAGGAGCTGCCACCTGACCGAAATTACGGATGAAACGACGATAGAAGTTCGCGATGCCGAGTAAGCGCTGCAGCTCGACGCGTGACTTAGGAACGGGCCAATCAATGACAGCTTGGACCTTAGCGGGATCCATCTTAATGCCTTCAGCGGAAATAACAGAACCGAGAAATGTGACGGAGGAGGCATGAAAAGAGCACTTCTCAGCCTTCACAAAAAGACAATTCTCTAAAAGGCGCTGGAGGACACGTCGAACGTGCTGAACATGAATCTGGAGTGACGGTGAAAAAATCAGGATATCGTCAAGGTAAACGAAAACAAAGATGTTCAGCATGTCTCTCAGGACATCATTGACTAATGCCTGAAAGACAGCTGGAGCGTTAGCGAGGCCGAAAGGAAGAACCCGGTATTCAAAGTGCCCTAACGGAGTGTTAAACGCCGTCTTCCACTCGTCCCCCTCCCTGATGCGCACGAGATGGTAAGCGTTACGAAGGTCCAACTTAGTGAAAAACCTGGCTCCCTGCAGGATCTCGAAGGCTGAAGACATAAGAGGAAGCGGATAACGATTCTTCACTGTTATGTCATTCAGCCCTCGATAATCTATGCAGGGGCGCAGGGACCCGTCCTTCTTCTTAACAAAAAAAAACCCCGCTCCGGCGGGAGAGGAGGAGGGGACTATGGTACCGGCGGCAAGAGCTACAGACAAATAATCTTCGAGAGCCTTACGTTCGGGAGCCGACAGAGAGTATAGTCTACCCCGGGGGGGAGTGGTTCCCGGAAGGAGATCAATACTACAATCATACGACCGGTGTGGAGGAAGAGAGGTGGCCCTGGACCGACTGAACACTGTGCGCAGATCGTGATATTCCTCCGGCACCCCTGTCAAATCACCAGGCTCCTCCTGTGAAGAAGAGACAGAGGAAACAGGAGGGATAGCAGACATTAAACATTTCACATGACAAGAGACGTTCCAGGAGAGGATAGAATTACTAGACCAATTAATGGAAGGATTATGACAAACTAGCCAGGGATGGCCCAAAACAACAGGTGTAAAAGGTGAACGAAAAATTAAAAAAGAAATGGTTTCGCTATGATTACCAGAAACAGTGAGGGTTAAAGGTAGCGTCTCACGCTGAATCCTGGGGAGAGGACTACCATCCAGGGCGAACAAGACCGTGGACTCCCTTAACTGTCTGAGAGGAATGTCATGTTCCCGAGCCCAGGTCTCGTCCATAAAACAGCCCTCCGCCCCAGAGTCTATTAAGGCACTGCAGGAAGCTGACGAACCGGTCCAGCGTAGATGGACCGACAAGGTAGTGCAGGATCTTGAAGGAGAGACAGGAGTAGTAGCGCTCACCAGTAGCCCTCCGCTTACTGATGAGCTCTGGCTTTTACTGGACATGAAGTGACAAAATGACCAGCAGAACCGCAATAGAGACAGAGGCGGTTGGTGATTCTCCGTTCCCTCTCCTTAGTCGAGATGCGGATACCTCCCAGCTGCATAGGCTCAGCACCCGAGCCGGCAGAGGAAGATGGTAGTGATGCGGAGAGGGGGGCAACGGAGAACGCGAGCTCCTTTCCACGAGCTCGGTGACGAAGATCAACCCGTCGCTCAATGCGAATAGCGAGTTCAATCAAGGAATCCACGCTGGAAGGAACCTCCCGGGAGAGAATCTCATCCTTTACCTCTGCGCGGAGACCCTCCAGAAAACGAGCGAGCAAAGCCGGCTCGTTCCAGCCACTGGAGGCAGCAAGAGTGCGAAACTCAATAGAGTAGTCTGTTATGGATCGATTACCTTGACATAGGGAAGACAGGACCCTGGAAGCCTCCTCCCCAAAAACAGATCGATCAAAAACCCGTATCATCTCCTCCTTAAAGTCCTGATACTGGTTAGTACACTCAGCCCTTGCCTCCCAGATTGCCGTGCCCCACTCACGAGCCCGTCCAGTAAGGAGAGATATGACGTAGGCGACACGAGCAGTGCTCCTGGAGTAAGTGTTGGGCTGGAGAGAAAACACAATATCACACTGGGTGAGGAACGAGCGGCATTCAGTGGGCTCCCCAGAGTAACACGGCGGGTTATTGATTCTGGGCTCCGGAGATTCGAAAGCCCTGGAAGTGGCCGGTGGATCGAGGCGGAGATGGTGAACCTGTTCTGTGAGGTTGGAGACTTGGGTGGCCAGGGTCTCAACGGCATGTCGAGCAGCAGACAATTCCTGCTCGTGTCT
The DNA here is from genome assembly GCF_013265735.2 of Oncorhynchus mykiss. Lineage (NCBI taxonomy): Eukaryota > Metazoa > Chordata > Actinopteri > Salmoniformes > Salmonidae > Oncorhynchus > Oncorhynchus mykiss. The sequence continues at coordinate 61,055,027 of NC_048577.1, forward strand.
GCCTAGCATCGCTCCCTGGATCTCGACGGCTGAGTGGAGAGGATCCGAAGTCGCTGGGTCCATTCTTGGTCGGATTCTTCTGTTAAGGTGCGTGAATGAGGACCCAAAAGCGAACTAACGTAAACAGGGCTTCTTTAATAACAAAACATACGTAGGCTCAGATGGACCGGCAGATTCCGACAGGACAAGGTTGCAGCAAACATGACGATAGTCTGGTTCAGGCATGAATAACACAAACAAGAATCCGACAAAGACAGAAACAAAAACAGAGAGAGATATAGAGGACTAATCAGAGGGAAAAAGGGAACAGGTGGGAAAAGGGGTGACGAGGTAGTTAGGAGGAGACAAGGAACAGCTGGGGGAAAGAGGGGGAGAAAAGGTAACCTAATAACGACCAGCAGAGGGAGACCGGGTGAAGGGAAAGGACAGAAACAAGACACAACATGACAATACATGACAGTCCAGCTGATTGACTGACTGTTTGACTGAATATGAATGCTAACTAGCTTTAGCTAATTCCATGTATCCCAGAATAACCATGCCCGTGGCAACCAATGAAATAATCTTGCTAATTCCCAATTAATTACACGTTGATACGGGTATAGAGTGTGCTAATTGTTTGACAACTAGATCAAAAGATTATATGCTCCTGAAATCGGCAAGTGAGGGGGCTGGGTATGTAGTTCTGAGGATGAGGAGCAGATGACAAAGAAAGGTTGAAGTTCATTATGAAGGAAGGTCTATAGCATACACTGAGGCTGTCCTAATATGGACACTGTACACTCTGTCATTTATTAATAGGGAGTAATGAAAATCATCGCCAGGCTGTTCAAAATTGGTCCTGGAGGGCCGAAACACTTCTGTTTTTTATCCTCTCCTTCTAAGGGACTAATTCAGACCTGGGACACCAGGTGAGTGCAATTAATAACTACCAGGTAGAAACAAAAAACGGAAGTGTTAATAGTTCTCTCTCTGGTGTTTGAATTATGGATTATTATAGTTTTATGTGCAATGGGGATATCATGATGTACTGGTTTTACCTAAATGGTAAAAGAAGATGGAAAGAAGTTAGCATGACCAAGCCTTCATGTTAAGCACATTCTGATGGACTGTATATGTTCATCACAACATCATACTGACCTCTACCATAGACTTACCCCAGGATAGATTACAGTCATATCATCCAACCAAAATCATCTCTGTTTCCTACAAGTTTCCTGTGCTACTGTAATGCCTTGTGAGAACACTGCTTCTCAAACCACACTATTTGACCATGAGGGAATAGGGTGTCTTTTCCGATGCAGCCAATCACAGTCAAGTGATTTGAGATGAGTCCCCGAGCACCACTGTTCCAATTCCTCCTGTCACCTCACTTGTTAATGTTTAATTGGTGCCAGCCTGCCCATGGCCACAGTGGCACACAGTGGAACACTGACAAGCCTAATAGGGCCTCAGTGGACGTCGGCTTGTCTCAACAAATGTACTGTCCCCAAAACAGCTGCTCATTTCTCTACTGCACTGAAGGCAAAGTAGCCTGGTCCCAGATCATTTTTTTCTGACTCACAAATTCCTCTGGTTAGGGAGTGCAGAGATTGTCCCAGGGCTGTTGGCTTATGTTCATAAAACAGTGCCAATCCATAACAGCTCTCTCACAATGTTTACTCACCCGAGTCCAATTATACACAAACACACTTCTCTTTTCCTTTGTGTTACAGTGACTGTAGCAATACGTCATTTTGTCCCTCCTGGAAGTACAATAGGTATCAAATCAATGGTGTCTCTTTTAACGGCCACACAACGCCCAGACCGCCATGAGACCGCCATGAGATAATAAATCCATTCTATTACTCAGTGATTCATGTGATTAATGGGCATCCTTGATTTAGCTGAAGAGTTTTAATAACGTTCATTCTACAAAGTGATCTAATTGTACTGGACAGAGGATTCATGCATCTAGGGGCCACTGTTGGCCAAAGTCAAAATATTGGACATTTTGTATTTGTATTTATTAATAAGGATCCGTATTAGCAGTTGCCAAGGCAACATTAAGTCAGCTACGTAGAATTTAAAATATTACATGACATTACATTTCATAACACTTTTCACAACACATTAAGTGTGTTCCCTCAGGCCTCTACTCTTCTTCCACATACATCTACCTTACACAATCTATGTGTACGTGTCGTGTGTGTAGAGTGCTTGTGTTAGCATGTGTATGTGTATGCGTGTGTCTGTGCCTGTGTGTGTGAAATAATTATGTACATAGGAAACATTATACCATGACATAGTTGAATACTCAGTTCTGATTGGCAGTGTGCATTGATTTCAGATAACCAGACTGTTGGAAGTAGTTCCAACAATAGGTGCCGTATTGTTGTTCTATATCACTGCACCAAATGGACTTTGCAACAAAGTTACAGAAAAACTAAAACAACAACCACACAAACCGCAATTAGATACATTGTAAACACAGGTACAATTGGATACATTGTAAACACAGGTACAATTGGATACATTGTAAACACAGGTCCAATTGGATACATTGTAAACACAGGTCCAATTGGATACATTGTAAACACAGGTACAATTGGATACATTGTAAACACAGGTACAATTGGATACATTGTAAACACAGGTCCAATTGGATACATTGTAAACACAGGTCCAATTGGATACATTGTAAACACAGGTCCAATTGGATACATTGTAAACACAGGTACAATTGAATACATTGTAAACACAGGTACAATTGGATACATTGTAAACACAGGTCCAATTGGATACATTGTAGACACAGGTCCAACAAGGAAAAACAATGATTAAGTATTTATCTAAGATTTAAATTCAGTTTAAATGGGCCCTGGTACTAGACACTTACTTAGCTTAAACAAAACATATGCATTCAACTCATAGCAATGACACACACTGGGTGTTTCTCAATATGCATACTACTGTGCTCCACACTCTAATGCTCAGAGTTTATTCTTCGAGAATGTTCTCTTGTGTACGTTCTTGTGACGACGAGAGTGTGGAGAACGCATACAATTTTATGTTTGAGAAGCACTTCATGCTAGTGCCTTTGACCAATACAGACGAAACAAGATAACTACATAAAGCAAACGCAAACTTTTAACTTCAGAATTATCAACGAGCTATATGTGGATCACATTAATCTAGCTAGCCAGCTAGTTGTACAAGCTTGTAACTTCATAATTATCAACGAGCTATATGTGGATCATATTAATCTAGATAGCCAGCTAGTTGTACAAGCTTGTAACTTCATAATTATCAACTAGCTATATGTGGATCATATTAATCTAGCTAGCCAGCTAGTTGTACAAGCTTGTAACTTCATAATTATCAACTAGCTATATGTGGATCATATTAATCTAGATAGCCAGCTAGTTGTACAAGCTTGTAACTTCATAATTATCAACTAGCTATATGTGGATCGTATTAATCTAGCTAGCCAGCTAGTTGTACAAGCTTGTAACTTCATAATTATCAACAAGCTATATGTGGATCATATTAATCTAGCTAGCCAGCTAGTTGTACAAGCTTGTAACTTCATAATTATCAACTAGCTATATGTGGATCGTATTAATCTAGCTAGCCAGCTAGTTGTATATGTATAAAAAGGCCTACAACTATTGTTGTTATACTAGGTTAGCAGCGTTAGCTACAAATTATTTTGGGTAGCTAGCAGCTACCATTTCTTCATCCGTTGGCCTGCGAACTATGCACACTACAATGGATATTTTAGGCAGTTAAACATGCCAAAATGAACACAATTTGTATTTATTAAAATTTTGAGATGTGAATGGGCAACAATTCATCAAGTCTGTGTCACGTTCTGACCTTAGTTCCTTTATTATGTCTTTGTGTTAGTTTGGTCAGGGCGTGAGTTGGGGTCTATGTCTATGTCTTTTTCTTTGTTGTCTTTCTGTGTTTGGCCTGGTATGGTTCCCAATCAGAGGCAGCTGTCGATCGGTGTCTCTGATTGAGAATCATACTTAGGCAGCCTGTTTTCCCCATGTTGGTTGTGGGTGATTATTTTCCCTGTCTGTGTTTGGCCTGGTATGGTTCTCAATCAGAGGCAGCTGTCGATCGGTGTCTCTGATTGAGAATCATACTTAGGTAGCCTGTTTTCCCCATGTTGGTTGTGGGTGATTATTTTCCCTGTCTGTGTTTGGCCTGGTATGGTTCTCAATCAGAGGCAGCTGTCGATCGGTGTCTCTGATTGAGAATCATACTTAGGTAGCCTGTTTTCCCCATGTTGGTTGTGGGTGATTATTTTCCCTGTCTGTGTTTGGCCTGGTATGGTTCTCAATCAGAGGCAGCTGTCGATCGGTGTCTCTGATTGAGAATCATACTTAGGTAGCCTGTTTTCCCCATGTTGGTTGTGGGTGATTATTTTCCCTGTCTGTGTTTGGCCTGGTATGGTTCTCAATCAGAGGCAGCTGTCGATCGGTGTCTCTGATTGAGAATCATACTTAGGTAGCCTGTTTTCCCCATGTTGGTTGTGGGTGATTATTTTCCCTGTCTGTGTTTGGCCTGGTATGGTTCTCAATCAGAGGCAGCTGTCGATCGGTGTCTCTGATTGAGAATCATACTTAGGTAGCCTGTTTTCCCCATGTTGGTTGTGGGTGATTATTTTCCCTGTCTGTGTTTGCTCCATTCCGGACTGTGGCGGTTTCCATTTATTCTCTTATTCTTTTGTTTTCTGTGTCAGTTATATATAATTAAAATTATATTATGAACACTTTCCACGCTGCGCATTGGTCCGATCCTTCCTACTCCTCCTCAGAAGAGAAGGACGAAAACCGTTACAGTCTGAGTTAATTTTATCTCACTTTTTTATTTGTACTCATGCTCCGACCAATTTGCATGATCGGAGCACGATAGTGTGCATAGTAAGAAAAGCCCTCTGTTGTTGCCTGTATGGTGACCATATAGGACGGAATCAATCTCAGCAAGTTTTCCAAATATGGTCATGGTATGTATGTTACAAATCAGGAGGAGATAAGGACAAGGCTATAATGTGTTTAAATGTGTTGCTATTCGGGTGTAGGGACATTGGTGAGGACAAGAACAGCCACGAGGCATTTCTCATGAACTTTTATGTCCTGTTATGTACTCACCGCCACCATGTTTATTGCCTATCGTTATCTCTGGTCTCCTCATTCTCTTTGACAGAGCCAATTAAGTGTATGGCAACACCGTTAATTATTATGCAAATGCTGTTTGGTTTCAGAGCGCATACATAATTAAAATGGAAATTAAGTATTTTAATATGCATCTATTCTCAGACCTAAAATGATAGTGCTGTGAGTCTGTGATATCAGGCTGGTCTGGGCTTGGCGTACAGCCACGGTGTGCAACCTTAGATGTGTGTGTGTTGTCACGCCTGCTCCCACTCTTCCCCCCTGGCGCTCGAGGGAGCCAGGCTGTCTTGCATCACGCACTCCTGCCATCATCAATTACACACACCTGCCTTCCCTCGTCACTCACGTCAGCGATATTGAACTCACCTGGACTCAATCACCTGTTTATTACCTCCCCTACATGTGTCAGTTCCCTGCTCTGTTCCCCACTGCTGCATTGATTGTTATTTGTCTGTGTTACCTGTGTGCTGACGCTGTTCCTGTCTCGTTCCATGTCCGTTCCATATTAAATGTTTGACTCCCCGTCCCTGCTTCGCCTCTCCAGCGTCATCCTTGTGACATGTGTAGGTTGAAACCTTGTACACTGGTATTCAATTCATCCTAAAAGCTCTTCAAGTAGTCTCAAGTGTCTGTCTGTCCCCACGTCTTACATCCCCCCCAGACAGCCTGATGTAAAGGACCTTGAAAGCCTTTTCATAAAGGCCTCATTCTAGCTGCTTCAGAGAGTGTATGTGGAGTGTACACCCCTTCAAATGATTGGATTTGGCCACACCCGTTGCTGACAGGTGTATAAAATCAAGCTCACAGACATGCAATCTCCATAGACAAACATTTGTAGCAGCATGACCTGTACTGAAGAGCTCAGTGACTTTCAACGTGGCACCGCCATAGGATGCCACCATTCCAACAAGTCAGTTCGTCTAATTTCTGCCCTGTTAGAGCTGCCCGGTAAACTGTAAGTGCTGTTATTGGGAAATGGAAACGTCTAGGAGCAACAATGGCTCAACGGCGAATTTGTAGGCCACACAAGCTCACAGAACGGGACCGTCGAGTACTGAAGCACGTAGCGCATAAAAATCATGTGTCCACTGTTACAACACTTACTACCGAGTTCGGGAGCTTCATGAAATGGGTTTTCATGGCCGAGCAGCCATGCATCAGATCACCATGCTCAATGCCAAGCGTTGGCTGGAGTGGTGTAAAGCTCGCCGCCATTGGGCTCAATGGAAACACATTCTCTGGAGTGATGAATCATGGTTCACCATCTGGCAATCCGACGGACAAATCTGGGTTTGGCGGATGCCAGTAGAACACTACCTGCTCCAATGCATAGTGCCAACTGTAAAGTTTGGTATCGGAGGAATAATGGACAGAGGCTGTTTTTCATGGTTCAGGCTAGGCCCCTTAGTTCCAGTGAAGGGAAATGTTATTAACGCTACAGCATACAATGACATTCTGGACGATTCTGTGCTACCAACTTTGTGGCAACATTTGACGTAAGGTCCTCTCCTGTTTCAGCATGACAATGCCCCCGTGCACAAAGCAAGGTCCATACAGAAATTGTTTGTTGAGATCGGTGTGGAAGAACTTGACTGGCCTGCACAGAGCCCTGACCTCAACTCCATCGAACACCTTTGGGATGAATTGGAACACCGACTACAATCCAGGCCTAATCGCCCAACATCGGTGCTCAACCTCACTAATGCTCTTGTGACTGAATGGAAGCAATTCCCCGCAGCACAATGTTCCAACATCTAGTATAAAGCCTTCAGAAGAGTGGAAGCAGTTATAGCAGCAAAAAGGGGACCAACTCCATATTAATGCCCATGATTTTGGAATGAGATGTTCGACTGGCAGGTGTCCACATACCTTTGGCCATGTAGTGTATGTAACTGAACACTTTTCAACAGAAAATAACAAGGCAAGACATCTGGTCTTAGAAAATACATAGTCAAAACCTTGGTCTTGTTAAGGTGACTGTTATTAGCCACAGATCACCAGTCACACTCCCAGCAGACTACTCTTCTGTGTTAAGCCAACAGGTTTCAGAATGATACCAAACTTCTGTCCATCCTATATGAGTTCATGAGAACGTACCTCTTTCACAATAGCTGCAGCAAGTAAGACACTGCAAGGTTACAGCTCCAGAATTTCAACACAAACGAATCCTCAAGTGTTTCTGACCATTCAATCTTTCTGTAATAAATCATGTATGTGGATGTTATTATAGTTCTGTAACAATAGGCTCTCTCTGAGAGGTTGATAAAGCTAATGAGTTCTGTAAGGGTTTCACACTGAGGGATTCTGACCCCAGTGTGTGAGGGTACAACAATGATATTTGAACCCCATGTGGTACAGGAAGAGCACTCACTACCACTGGAGGGTTGAATGGGGAGTTGTGGAGGGGCTGGCTTCAGAGGGTTCTAATGTGACCTGGGTTCAAATAGTATTTGTTTTCTTTGTAACTCTTCAGCTGTGCTTGGTTGAACTTGCCTAGTGCAACAGAGCTAATGGAATAATCCCAAAAGTGCTTAATAAACTCCAGGCAGGCTTAATCAAATGCTCACAGTATTTGAAAGGACCCAACTACTATTTGAACCCAGGTCTGACAGGGAGACAGTGGGAGCCGGTAATGACAGTGAGTGTTAACTGAAACATGCCTCTGGCTTGTTCCTATGGAAATGGCAAGTGTTAAAAACAATGCATTTTCATTAAGGTCACATCAGCCACTTAGGAAAACATTTTGACACAGTGAGATTTTTTGTGTTGCATTTTTAATCGCTCAAATAAAAAAGGGTGATTTTGAGACATTTGCGTCAGCCTAAGGCATGTTCCAAGATCAGATCACAAACTACTAGGATACTAATAATATTCATGGGATCAGACAGAGTTGTATAGACCTGAGTCCAGATCTCAGACTTGACTCAGAGTCAAGTCATGATTTTCATGACACGTTACTGGACTCAGACTCCCGAATCCCTTGACTCAGACTCCCAAGTCCCTTGACTCAAACTCCCAAATCCCTTGACTCAGACTCCCAAGTCCCTTGACTCAGACTCCCAAGTCCCTTGACTCAGACTCCCAAGTCCCTTGACTCAGACTCCCAAGTCCCTTGACTCAGACTCCCAAGTCCCTTGACTCAGACTCCCAAGTCCCTTGACTCAGACTCCCAAATCCCTTGACTCAGACTCCCAAGTCCCTTGACTCAGGCTCCCAAGTCCCTTGACTCAGACTCCCAAATCCCTTGACTCAGACTCCCAAATCCCTTGACTCAGACTCCCAAATCCCTCGACAGACTCCCAAATCCCTTGACTCAGACTCCCAAATCCCTTGACTCAGACTCCGAAATCCCTTGACTCAGACTCCCAAATCCCTTGGCTCAAGGTTTAGTGCCTTGACTACATCACTGGGATCAGACACTAATAATATGAACAAACCACAATCAGTAAACTCTAGCAGGTGAGGCGAAAACAAAGAGTGAATTGTATTCTTCCTGTTCCTATCAATGTTGGAATACCAATTGGTCTGGCTTTGTTTATTTTCAGTGTACATGGCAGTGGAACTCTTTGTTCACGTTACCTCTTTTGTTTTATGTTCCCGCTGAACATTGTGTTTTTAGTTGCTTTTGTTTGTATTTGTTTTAAGCGTGACACATTTGTAGCCGGGCTGTATAATGTGCCATATGCAGGCTTGTGTCTGAACAATGCCAGACTACAGTCAATGACACAGGAACAATGCACCAACATAAACAAGGGTTGAAGAGGGGTGTTGAAGACACTTGTTGGCACTCAACACTCACCATATTTCTGCCTTGGTACTCTTATCCCTTTGGCTGAGTGGCCAACTGATTATTGGTTGTGATGTGCTGAACTACAGATGGAGAATAAACAGCTAGATATTTCTGAATTTACAGTGTGGTCTGTGACATGTCCTCTTTGAGCGTATGAGAGACTGGGATTGCTTCAGGCTTCTTCTAACCTCAAAGCATTATAAATTGTGAGGCCACAAAGATAATACCTTTATACTTGAATGTGCAATTGATGACTCCAGACCTTTGTTATTTTTAAAATGTATTTCACCTTTATTTAACCAGGTAGGCCAGTTGAGAACAAGTTCTCATTTACAACTGCGACCTGGCCAAGATAAAGCAAAGCAGTGCGACACAAACAACAACACAGAGTTACACATGGAACAAACAAACATACAGTCAATAACACGATAGAAAAGTCGATGTACAGTGTGTGCAAATGAGGTAAGATAAGGGAGGTAAAGCAATAAATAATTACATTTTAGCAATTAAACACCGGAGTGATAGATGTGCAGAAGATGAATGTGCAGATAGAGATACTGTGGTGCCAACGGTCGGAGGCCGAGCACTTGCCATACCAGGCGGTGATGCAACCATGCTCTTGATGGTGCAGGCATTATACTAAGAAAGTCGGTGAAAGATAGTCTTTAAGTTAACTGTTTTTAACAGAACAATGGGATAAGACAGAATTTGAATGCTGTTCTCTGGAAAGCCTCCAGCCATGCGGCAGTAACACATAACACCTGTACTAGTAAACTCAGTGATGGAGTCAGTGTGCCCAAATGGGCTTCAGTCCAGCTTGAACAAAAATAAAAAATAGAAGCAGGTGTTCATCTGAAGGACATGATAATCAGAAAAAGTACTCCTTACCCCAGGACACTTCAACAGGTGACTAATGTGAAACATCCAGGAACATGAAAAAGGAGCACCCTGTGTCTGCTTAGATCTGAGTTTATTTTTGGGACAAACAGGCTTATGTTTTGGTGATGGACGTCTTAATCAGGCTCTGACTTACTGTGTGGCTCACCAAACTGGTTGAAACTGGTTGAGATCTCAGTTAAAGGGACAGAACATGCTCAACAATACCTTTTTCTGTAGAACAATGAAAGGATTCTTGAGGCCAACGGCTGATCTGGCCACTGAGTGAGATCTTTCAGGTCCTCACCACAAAGCAGAGTGGACAGATGATAGATCATGGTGTCTATGGGGAGAGGCAGACTGGTGTCACTATGATTCCCTATCGTGTGAGTTCTGCCTGGCTGAGATGTCAGTCACTTTTCTTTCCTTTTCCTCCCCAAACACCCACTTGCACCGGCTTGAGCCATCTGGCACACTGTCAGAAGCCCTCTCATGTCAAAATCGGACTTCAGACAGCTGATGATTGGGCTAGGGAACATAAAACTAAAACTATAGGACTTCAGATAGCTGATGGTTAGGCTGGGGAATGGGAAACTAAAACTATAGGACTTCAGATAGCTGATGGTTAGGATGAGGAATGGACAACTAAAACTATAGGACTTCAGATAGCTGATGGTTAGGCTGGGGAATGGACAACTAAAACTATAGGACTTCAGATAGCTGATGGTTAGGCTGGGGAATGGACAACTAAAACTATAGGACTTCAAATAGCTGATGGTTAGGCTGGGGAATGGACAACTAAAACTATAGGACAGCCTCAATTCTTTGGGGCATGGACTCTACAAGGTGTTGAAAGTGTTCCACAGGGAGGCTGGCCAATGTTGTTTCCAATGCTTCCCACAGTTGTGTCATGTTGGCTGGATGTTCTTGGGGTGGTGGACCATTCTTAATACACGGGAAAGTGTTGAGCATGAAATACCCAGTAGCGGTGCAGTTTTTGACCCACTCAAACCGGTGCGCTTGGCACCTATTACCATACCCCATTCAAAGGCACTTAACTATTTTGTATTGCCCATTCACCCTCTGGGTTGGAACACCCTCACTGTGGATTATAAAGTGCTTGACATTGGGTTGGGACACCCTCACTCTGTGGAATATAAAGTGTTTAACATTGGGTTGGAACACCCTCACTGTGGATTATAAAGTGCTTGACATTGGGTTGGAACACCCTCACTCTGTGGATTATAAAGTGTTTAACATTGGATTGGAACACCCTCAATGTGGATTATAAAGTGCTTGACATTGGGTTGGAACACCCTCACTCTGTGGATTATAAAGTGTTTAACATTGGATTGGAACACCCTCAATGTGGATTATAAAGTGCTTGACATTGGGTTGGAACACCCTCACTCTGTGGATTATAAAGTGTTTAACATTGGGTTGGAAAACCCTCAATGTGGATTATAAAGTGCTTGACATTGGATTGGAACACCCTCACTGTGGATTATAAAGTGCTTGACATTGTAATCTCACACTCTTCCACCATGACTCCCATCCTGGTCTTTCACTCAAGCTGTCCCCTCACTCTGTCTGAACAGAGTGATATTTAACACCATGGGTGCTATTTATGCGTGTGACCATGAAGTAAGTGTCTGGTTAAACACATTAACCAGAGAGGGTAGTGAACTACGACAGCCTGCCAACATGTTTAGAAGCAGGGCCTAAAGGACTCCGCTGTTTAGCAAGATCTCACTTCTCAGTCTTCAGCATATCTCTTGTTCTACTCCTGTCAGATCCTCTCCTGTTCTCACTTCAAAATATCTCCTCTGGATGAACATATTCACATTACCACACGTTTGGGAACGACTACTGCTTTGAAAAGCCTATTTGTTTTTGCACTTTCTCTTTCTGACCACCTTCAGAATGTTTTATGTAAGTACATAATGAGTTCAATCACCCAGTTTAATCACCCAGCTCATTTCGATTTAAATTCGATACAACTTTATTAATCCCAGAGTGGCAATTAAAAAAGGCACTGTCAGTTCGTGGTGAAAAACAAATACATGGCATAACAATTTGAAAATATCACGAGATCGAACATATCATTTCATAGGTGTGCAAACGGGATCTTTATTTTGTGAAATGCCCTCATAAAAGCTACAGTTTTTGCAGCTGCTACATAGAAGAGTTATTCTGTTGGATGGTGAGCTGGTAATGAAGATGAGTATCCCTACAGAGAGTCTTACTTCTAAAAGCAACTGCCTGAGGATCAGAGAAACTAATGGAGAGAATACAGCTGGCATATCTTAAACATCAGCTCATTTTTCCCCTTGAGACCTCCATTATTAGCCAGATAGTGAATATTTTGCAGGAAAAAAAACAAGTTAGATATGTCCGCTAGGCTAAAAATGGACCAGCCCATCTAGCATTTGCCTGAAATGCCAAATTACCCTTGCACACACACAGACACACACACAGACAGACCGACACACTTTGCCCTAGTTTTTGTCAGGCATGCAATCTGGAGGCCACACACTGAAAGCCTGGGTATGTGGCCGAGACTGCCGAATATCAGCACCCACCAGCTTGCACCTGCAGCCAAGGCTGTCCAAGTGTGGTGGTACTTAAGCAGCTTCTTGGCAAAGGCCTGTTCCTTGAATCTGTCAAATGAGCAGCCCACTTCCAAAATGAGCACCTCCCCCCCACAACAACAATATCTGGTGTATTTGGCACACAGGAAATCACATCATTATTAACATCAAACCAGCTTCCCCTTAAACAAGAATGTTTCTGCATGTGTGCTTTTGGTGGGACTGTTGTCTCACCTTGCTGGCTATCAGGTCAACAAGGTGGTCATGTCTAGCAATGTACGAACCGCAGCCATTCACAAAATGGGCAATGGACTCCATTACATTTGAGTAATGTAGAATACAAAATGGGTCCAGGTTACCAGAGTGCGAGATTATGTTTTGTTGGTAGAACTTGCAGCCTCGTCTTGTGGCAGCATTCTGGTACATGGAATGGTCAGAGTGGTCAGCACAGTCCAGAGCAGTGAGCTTCCCCTGCAGCCTCAGGCCAGTCCAGTGTTGCAGTAGCTCCATCCGTCTGATACCAAGGAGTGTTGTCCTGGATGTAGGAGGTGTACCATCATGGGTGACAGAAGCCTCCACAACAACACCGATCTGCCATAACTACATCCGAGGCCGTCACTGACTCAGTTTGCATATCAGTCCGTGTCCACCTGAGCTCCACTTCAGTCCGATTACACAGGTCATTGAGGTCCAGCCAGTCTGACCAGACTCCAAAGCCAATTTTCCATTGGCCTTCCTCCTGAAGCCCAGGAAGTTGTCCTTAGTGTCCCTGGCCAGTGGAACCTTCTGCCTCTGTAGGTCCAGAAGGAGGGAGGCTCTGGATAACTCCCTAACTGTCACATCAGCATGTTCAACAGGTGAGTCAGTCTGGTAGCAGTATAAATACACTCAATATTCAGGACATCTAAACCCCCAATATTTGGGAACGACACACACACACACACAGACCTGCAGGCACACAGACAGACATCCACAAACACACACAGACAGACAGACAGACAGGCAGACACGCAGACACGCAGACAGACAGACACGCAGACAGACAGACAGACACGCAGACAGACAGACACGCAGACAGACAGACACACACGCAGACAGACACACACGCAGACAGACAGACAGACACACACGCAGACAGACACACACGCAGACAGACAGACACACAGACACGCAGACAGACAGACACACAGACACGCAGACAGGCAAACAGACAGACACGCAGACAGGCAAACAGACAGACAGACAGACACGCAGACAGACAGACACGCAGACAGACAGACACGCAGACAGACAGACACGCAGACATACACACTGTATCTTGTAGCTAGAAGCTATACACATGATGGGAAGACCGACAGACAGACAGACACGCAGACAGACACGCAGACACACACACTGTATCTTGTAGCTAGAAGCTATACACATGATGGGAAGACCGACAGACAGACAGACACGCAGACAGACACACACGCAAACAGACAGACACACAGACACGCAGACATGCAAACAGACAGACAGACAGACAGACACGCAGACAGACAGACACGCAGACACACACACTGTATCTTGTAGCTAGAAGCTATACACATGATGGGAAGACCGACAGATCGTATATTATAGCCTACATACAATATAATGGTGAAATGTCTTGTCTCTGTTCATGTGAAGAACCAACCAGAACTTAATCAGTAGTAACTCAGAATATACTATTATTTCTGGGCCCCTGATAGATGGTTCCGTTTTAAACTCATTGGATTCTCTGTAACTATTAATCTGCCTCAGGGATTCTATTCATATCTGACAGAGACATAATATGCCCATGGCACTCAATGGTACAAATAGTCTAGTTCTTGAATATAGCACTTTGATGTCACTTTCTATCCAAGTCATGAAAGTTAGAGTTAACTTGCCCTGTATACATGTTGTTCAGTTGGAATAGAAAAGCAGACACGCAGACCACCATGGTGGTGGTTTAGCACTTGAGGCTGAAGGCATTGGATAACACTGTTATTGTGAATAGGCCCTTTTTAAGTAATTGCAGAATGACATTTTCTTCAGTAGTGTTCATCTGTGTCTGTGAAGCAAGACTTCTAGACCAGTTCCCCAACTGTGGGGCGCGTAGGGGTCGGCAAAGGGGGTGGAAATCAGTTCGGTTTTAAACTTACTCTTGAAAGGTGTAATAGTCAAATGCACCTTAGAGAGATATTTATAATTTGTCAGAGATGTCCAGATAAACTAGTCAATGTCAGATATTGCAGACATTTTTATTCACTCAAATATCACATAAAATCACATTAGACATGGCAAAATGTATAGAATTGCAAGAAAATTTGCTTAAAAACGGCAACATCTTCTGTGAATCTTCTGTGAAAACATTTGTAGGAAATAAGCTATAAACCTGGAAAATTCTCTCCGCCAACAAGAGGAGTGTGAACAGTTTGTGTCATGAACAGTGCTTGTGCCCATAGAAATAGACATGGCACGTGTGCAGGGGGGCTGGAAGGTGGCCCCGGGTGAAAAGGTTTGGGAACCCCTGTTAAACTACTGTTACTGTCCCATTGATCCTTCGTCCTTTATTAATGCTCTTTCTATCCGTCTTACTTGCAGAGAAAATAATGACATGACTAATGTCAGTGTTCACGTAATTTCACCATTCTCTACAGACACTTAAACCAGAGATCGACAAAGAGACAGACAGATATGCACATTAATATTTCATAACGGCTAGTTTACACGGGGAGTTTTGGTTCGTGCGGGTAATGGATGCCCGGCATACCAATCTGTTATCTGGCAGTACTGTGGTCTATTAAAAGGGAAGTTCAGGATGTTACGACTTGATGTTAGATGGTTCCTCATCCTAAAAGTAGTCTATTGGCCACGAGAAACTGTAATCCATGGTTTTGTGTTCTGTAAACTGCCACTACAAACTTCAGCAAACTTTAGCCACCACAATCTTACAATCAATGGCAGTGATAGGGGCCATTGTGCAACCTTTAAGTAACATCAGATCATGTTTCAAGTTTTAATGTCACATGCACAAGTACAGTGAAATGCCTTTCTTGCAAACTCTAAGCCCAACAATGCAATAATCAATAACAATGTAATACTAGAAAAACACTCGAGAAATAAGAAAAAAATATGAAGAACGCAACAAGTAAGTAAGTAAGCGCACTATATACAGGGTCCCTTCCAATACCATATTTACAATGTGTAGGGATACTGGAGTGATGGAGGTAGATATGTATAGACGGAAGTTTACTAGGCAACAGGATATAAGATAAACAGAGGAGCAGCAGCTTGTATGTGAGTGTCTGTGTGCTGTCAGTATATGTGTAAATGTAAAACCAAAGTTGTAGTTGATTTCAGTTGATTTGGCAATTACGTTTTCCTAATTGCACATGAGGAACCATCTAACATCAAGATGTAAATCCGACACCTCCCCTTTAAAGCACGCTCATATTCTGAATGGGGGAAAACACATAATTAGACATTGAGGTCATAATGGCCTAAATGCATTTCCCCAGTGGCAGCTGAAGGCATGGTTTTTTATCTCATTGCTTTTCCCCAAACATTATTTTGTGTCGATGTATTACCACTGATGTGTGTGGACAGACTGGGATATTCAATACTGATCATGAAATCCTTGGAGTCCTTGGAATACTATATGATTAGGGAACATTTGAGTTCTTCGTGGAAAAATAAAGACAGCGGTACAGGAAAACATTTCTTGGAAGGGAACTTCCTTTCATTTCTGTACAAAAATGTCAGTAGAATTGAAAGCTTTTTTGAGGTTTCATGTTTCTGGAAAATGGAAAGGGCTAATGTCACTGAAAGCTTTTCAGGGTATTGCTTATTGGCCTCTACTTATACTAAGACACTTAGCCACACATTAGTCGGTCTGTATAAATACTCATTAAAGTTGCACAGAAGGAGTGCTTGTGTGTGTGTGTGTGTGCACACGCGTGCGTGTGTGTGTGTGTGTGTGTGTGCACACGTGTGCGTGTGTGTGTGTTCGTGCGTGTGTGTGCATGTGTGAGCGTGTGTGCGTGCGTGCGTGTCCGCAAGGCGCAACCAGACAGAGAGACGGACACCTGATAGGTGGGTTGTATAAGCATAACCAAGAGCTGCCAGAAGCTCTACTGATGTGGCACTCAGGTGAAGGACCAATCCTAAAGCACTCATGGTTCCTCATAGACAGCAGAGTGCAACTTGTTTTAGCATTCAAATGTGTGTTGCTTTCCCACTCATATCTAGTGCATGAGCATGTTGTGCCATACACTAGATGAGTGTAGGGGGCTAGAACTCAGCCAGTGGACACTGGCCAGTACGTTCTTTGTCCAATCATCCCCAGGCGCATTTCTGATTGCACACCTGAATTGGAGTGTCAGAGCCTGGGCTATATGGTCCACCATCTCTGATCAGGCTCCATCAAGGGCCAGGAGTTCTTCCTGACCAAACAGCGATTTACAGTGTCTATATAGGGTCTGTAATCTTTCTGGCTGACATAATGTTTCATGGCCCCAGCTTCACTTTGTGTATAACTCTCTGATCTCCCAGGTGTCTTTCCTGGTGCTAACAGTCAATTGTGCCATGCATCTCCTCCTTGGTAAAAGCCAGTTTGTGTTAGCGACTAATTCATTACGACAGACTTCCAGCTTGAGAGTGGTGGTGAGGTACAGATGGAGATGGATGTCGAGTCATCCCTTGTTCCTCCAAGTTGTTTTACGGACCATCTGTGATGCTGCTAAAGAGGTTGGAGGAAGAGGAGGGGGAGGAGGAAGAGGCTGGGGAGAGCTCAGTGCTCTGTAGAGGTTCACACTTAATTGGTGGACATCTGGACAGTGCTTCTCTCATATGGTGTATTGCTGGAGTGAGTATTTCTAATTGCATATCGCAATTGTACATCCTATAGAAATGGGCTCTCATGAAGTGTTCGATTTTTTTTTTGTTGCATTGATGTCAGAGTCATTAGAGGGGCAATAGTGGGCTGAATAGCAGGCAGTTAGCAAGTTTGGTAGGCTACTAATATCAGCATCAGATCTTGGAGAAGCCTAATTACCGTGACTAAACGGTCACATGGAATTTGACTGTCTTCATGACTCGTGACTGCCGGTGTGGCGGTAATATGGTCACCGCAACAGCCCTAGTCAGACATTCCTTTAAGTTATGTACCCAGTACTGTAGGTCCCTTTGAACTTCGCCTAGGACAAAGAGGCATGGAGAGGTAGCCTGTAGCTATTATGCCCCCAGCCTCTGGAATAGCCTGCTAGAGAACCTGAGGTGTGCTGAAGCTGTGGACCTACAGTATCTAAAAGTGATCTTAAAACATCATTTTTTAGCTTTGTTTTTCCTTCGGGTGCTTTTTAGTTGTTCAATTTGTGTCATTCTTTGTTGTCTAGTAAATATTTAAACTATTATTTTCATTGTTTTTTCATTTTCTCCTGTAAAGCATGTTGTCTGAAATGTGCTGTATAAATAACGCTTGATTCCTCATTGTCTTTATAAGGTAAATAAAGGTTAAATAAAATAAAAAAATAAATAAGTCCTTTGCAGTCCTCAGATGTCTTTGTTAAAACTGGTTTAACTCTGATATGCTCCTTTTACATGCCTAGTGCATAATGTGCTTCAATAAATACATTAACCTCCCCTATGGTTGACATATTATCTGAGGCAGCAGGTAGCCTAGTGGTTAGAGTGTTGGGCCAGTAACCCAAAGGTTGCTAGATTGAATCCCTGAGCTGACAAGGTAATAGTCTGTCGTTCTGCCCCTGAACAAGGCAGTTAACCAACTCTTCCTTGAATGACACTGGATTGTGTCATTCATAACAGCCCATCTGCAGTTTAATTAAAAGATCCCACCGCTGCCACCAAAATGCTATTTGATCTCTGACCTTACTGAGCGCTCTCAAGGTCATGCTCATCCAATGAAAGAGACTCAAAATCAAAATCTATCTCTTGGAGGGAGATTAGCTATAGGGACTGTAAGACTCTCCATTTAGCCTTTTGGGAATTATGTTATGGATTTCATTCTGTGGCTGTCAATATTGAGGGATTTTCTATTCTGTTAAACACACAGAGGTGACAGTTGGGTGAAGCATTTCACCATAATGTACATGGCTTTACCTAAAACCCCCTAGATTCATAGATTGCTTTTAGCACTAATTGGAATAAGAATAGCCTGTTTTGACCTGATGACATTGACATGAGATGTTGAGGTTAACATTACGGATGGTCTTTAGCCACTTTGATTTCAGACGGGACACATTAATGCAATCCATTTCACTTAGTTTAAACATGAGCAAATAAAACATGAAATGGATGAAACAACCACAGAGAGCCTGTAGAGAACACAATATCAATGCATTTATACCCATTAAACATTTTTTTTAACTGAGCCTTTCACTTTTTGAGAGACATAGATAAGCTTTGTTACAAACAAAGGCCTTTTGATGTTGATTCTTCATACAGACCTCTTTTTCTATCATTGACTATTTCAGGTCTAAGCACCAACTGCAAATATGCCTGGTTTATTCCCTTCAGATAGACTGACAGAACCACAGTGCTGGTTGGATGACTATGCAAATACATTCCCACTGCCGGCTGCTCTCTGGAGCGCCTCTGTCAGCATCAGATTACAATTAATCCCCCCGTCTCTAATTAATTGATCATCTGCAGATAAATCAAGTCGAGTCGGTTGGGATTTGTGAACTCATACGGGCGTAATACCTTCTTTATAGTGTAGAAAGCAAACACAACATTTATATTAAAATCTTAAAATCCCCAAGAGGTTTAGATTGATCCTGAGGAGGGCTGCCTAACTCCAATCAAGATAGGATTCAGTTGCTGAACTATAGGTATGGGATTAGTTTTGTATGGAGCACTCCATAGGGGCCATGTTTGCCAGTCTATATAGAGAACAGGTGAGAAGAAGCAGCTAAGTTGCATCAGGACGGGTTGGGCACACTAGGAGCTGCTAACGAAAGTGGATTGGAGCTGGAAAAATCTGCTTGGGGAGGAGGGAGGTGGAGGCTTTGCTTTCTGAGGGCTGCAAGAAAACAAACAGAGCAGTTTGAAAAGAGTGTGTCGAACTTAGTTTATCTCTCTTCGCTCATTCTCTCACATGCTCCCCTCTCTTGTCTCTCCTGCACTCTTTCTATAGTCTGTCTACAGACGGCGGCTTTTGGCTATGAACCAAGGCTCCAGCTTACACCTCTGTAGAAGTTCTGGCGTCAGTTGGGACAGAGAGGATGACTCGGAAATGGAAAGCGTGTCACAATTAACTCGTACCCCTGCATATCAACTCGATACTGGTGCACCTTGTATATAGCCAAGTTATCCTCACTCATTGTGTGTTTATTATTACTTTTATTATGATGTGTTTTACTTTCTATTATTTCTCTGTTTTCTTTCTGTCTGCATTGTTGGGAAGGGCCCGTAATTAAGTCATTCACTGTTGGTCTACACCTGTCGTTCACGAAGTTGGGACGAATAACATTTGATTTGTTGATTTGTTGCCCTAGCTAAACATGAGCACAATTCCTGGCCTTAGTTTAAGCCCCGCCTACCCAAACACGTATATATACTGTATATATATATATATTTTTATGTCAGAGAGAAGCCTGTCTGAAAAGGACCCCCCCCTTCTCTCTCCCTCCTCTTCTCCCTCTCTCTTCTCTCTCTCCTTGTTTTCCCCTTCTCACTCCCTCCTCTTCTCCCTCTCTCTTCTCTCTCCCTGTTTTCCCATTCTCTCTCCCTCCTCTTCTCCCTCTCTCTTCTCACTCCATCAATCACTGTCTTTCATACTATCCATCATTCCATCCTCCCTCCTCTCTTCATTCATCTATGCTCATGACAGCAGTGTTCACAACACCTGAGATAGGGAAGTGAAATAGCTACTCCACTTCCCATCCCAATGCAGCTTGCTGATTGAAGTGTTGATGAATAAATAACCAGTCTGTTCTTGTCCTACATGGTTTGTAATTAGGCTTTGCAGTCATGAATGAACCATAGAGGCAGATGGTTTCATTTTTGTAAATAGTGTTCTATCTGAAATTATACTACACTTAATGTGCCAGTTATGAATGTTGAAATTGTGCAGGTGTTTGAGCAATTCAAATACATCAACGTGGAAACAGGTTCCTAAGCAACAACATACATCAGATTCTGTTCAAAGTGCTGCGGAAATCAATCTACTTTACACTTGATTTCAGGTCCAACTATTATTACTACTACTACTACTACTACTACTACTACTACTACTACTACTAGTAGTCCTGCTACTACTACTACTACTACTACTACTACTACTACTACTACTACTACTACTACTACTACTAGTAGTAGTCCTGCTACTACTACTACTACTACTACTACTACTACTACTACTACTACTACTGCTGCGACTGCTATGACTTCTTCTATTACTACTACAACTACTACTATTGCTACTACAACTACTACTACTGCTACAACTGCTACTGCAACTACTACTACTACTACTGCTACAACTGGTACTACTACTACTGCTACAACTGCTACTGCAACTACTACTACTACTACTACTACTACTACTGCTACTACTACAAAATCTGCTACCACTACTATTACTACTACTACCACTACTACTAGTACTACTAGTACTACTGGTACTGCTACTGCTACTGCTGCTGCTGCTACTGCTAGTATCAATCAATCACTCAATCAATCAAATGTATTTATAAGGTCCTTTTTTACAACAGCAGATGTCACAAAGTGCTATACAGAAACCCTACTACTACTACTACTACTACCACTACTACTACTACTATTGTGTTGACAGGCACATTATTCTAGGCCTGTATAATGTAAAGTATTGCAAACTGAACTCAGGAATCAACGTAACTTAGTACATGTACATTTATGTCCCTCCATTTATTAAGATATGTTATGTTTTGTATGATATGTATTAATTGTCTTCCAAATCGTATATGTTACAAATTCCAATTTGGGCAATATGTTACGGATTTGCTATGTATGATGTTTGATATGTTATGAATTACAATTTGTTGTGGCTAATGTCAGCCAGGTGGCTAACGTCAGCTAGGTGGCTAACGTCAGCTAGGTGGCTAACATTAGCTAGGCTAGGGATGAGGGTTAAAGTTAGGGTTAAAGGCAGTGTTGTAGTACTCGAGACCGGTCTAGGGCTCGATGGTCACGAGACCACATATTGAGTGTCTCGGTCTTGACTTGGTCTCAGACAGTGAAGGATAGTAATGTCTTCCGGAGACCAGCTGAGAAGAGCAGAGTAAAAAATTTATCATTATCAGCTTCCATTCAGTCAGCCCATAAAACCACTTAGCCAGGCCAAATATATACACTCCTTTCTTGAAACATTAATATCATAACAGTCTTTACATCTATTTATCTATAATAGACATGTTTGTGTCGTGGCGAACCTACAGGCCTTCAGTGTCTGACAGGTTAGTACTGTGGTGAACCTACAGGCCTTCAGTGTGTGACAGGTTAGTACTGTGGTGAACCTACAGGCCTTCAGTGTGTGACAGGTTAGTACTGTGGTGAACCTATAGGCCTTCAGTGTGTGACAGGTTAGTACTGTGGTGAACCTACAGGCCTTCAGTGTGTGACAGGTTCGTGATGAAAGGACCGCAACCGTAGTACCAGCACAATCATGTAAGAGAGTGCACTTATTGTAAAACACAAAGGGCCAGTGGTGTAGTGGAAGGTATACCCAGGTATAAGCTGTATACTCACTTTGTTTTTCAGTGGGCATTACGTATTCTCACTTCTTAATCCCTACTGATGTGTCTCAAAGTAGTGTAGTGGAGGTATACGACGTATTACAATAGAGAAATCATGCACAGAGAAGTCTGACACAATCGCAAAGCATGTGATGCTGAACAAATATATATATGCAACATGCAACAATTTCAACATTTTTACTGAGTTACAGTTCATATAAGGAAATCAGTCAATTTAAATACATTAATTAGTCCCTAATCTATGGATTTCACATGACTGGGCTAAGCCATGGGTGGGCCTGGGAGGGCATAGGTCCACTCACTTGGGAGCCAGGTCCACCCACTGAGGAGCCAGGACCAGCCAATCAGTTTTTCCCCACTAAAGGGATTTATTACAGGCAGAAATACTCCTCAGTTTCATCAGATGTCCGGGTGGCTGGTCTCAGACAATCCTATTGGTGAAGAATCCGGATGTGGAGGTCCTGGGCTGGCGTGGTTACACTTGGTCAGCCGTTGTAAGGCTGGTTGGACGTACTGCCAAATTCTCTAAATCGACATTGGAAGCAGCTTATGGTAGAGAAATGAACATTAAATTATCTGGCAACAGCTCTGGTGGACATTCCTGCAGTCAGTAAGCCACGCTGCCTCAACACTTGAGACATCTGTGACATTGTGTTGTGTGACAAAACTGCACATTTTGGAGTGGACTTTTATTGTCCCCAGCACAAGGTGCGCCTGTGTAATGATCATGCTATTTAATCAGCTTATTGATATGTCACACCTGTCAGGTGGATAGATTATATTGGTAGAGAATTGCTCACGAACAAAGATGTAAGTACATTTGTGCACAAAATTGGAGAGAAATGAGCTTTTTGTGCATATGGACAATTTCTGGGATCTTTTATTTCAGCTCATGAAACATGAGAACAACACTTTTCATGTTGCGTTTATATTCAGTAGATTTATTGTTCAGTATATATTCACATGCGCGCAGCACACAGCCTAGTTTCAGCTGAATATCATCTGCAGGCAACAAGAGCGCGCAGCTCTCAGTTGGTTTTGGCATGTAGCAGATTTGTATACCGAGTAGGTCCACATCTCCGTCAGTCCATTTTATTGGTAAACTACATGGTAATGTAACATTTGCATTTATTTAGTGATCCAATACATAATATATCATATCATAATTTGATTTTAATCTAGAGAGAATAGCAAACGTATCTAGATCCTCTATGAGGCCGTGGAGAGACTAATTGTGGTTTTAAAAGAAAACATGAATCATCAGCGTACAATGACACCTTAGCTTTTAAGCCACGGATTTCTAATCCCTTAATATTATTGTTTGATCTAATCTTAACAGCTAACATTTCGATGGCACTAATAAATAGATATGCCGAAAGTGGACAACCTTGTTTTACTCCTCTAGAGAGTTTAAAACTTTCTGAGATGTAGCCATTATTTACTATTTTACACCTAGGGTTACTATACATAACTTTAACCCATTTTATAAGAGATTCCCCAAAATTGAAATATTCTAGGCATTTATATACAGTGGGGAGAACAAGTATGCAAATTAATTACTTAAAAATCATCCAATGTGATTTTCTGCATTTTTGTTTTAGATTCCGTCTCTCACAGTTGAAGTGTACCTATGATAAGAATTACACTTTGTAAGTGGGAAAACCTGCAAAATTGGCAGTGTATCAAATACTTGTTCTCCCCACTGTATATAAACTCCAGTCGTACTTTATCAAAAGCCTTTTCAAAATCAGCTATGAAAACCAGGCCTGGTGTCCCCGATATTTCATAGTATTCTATTGTTTCCAGTACTTGTCTTATATTATCTCCAATGTGTCGTCCATGTAAAAAACCTGTCTGATTAGGATGAATAATATCTGACAATTTTTTTATTCTATGCGCCAAGCATTTTGCTAGGATTTTTGCATCACAACACTGAAGTGTAAGAGGTCTCCAATTTTTTAAATGGACTGGATCTTTATATATACCACTTGGGTCCTGTTTCAGTAATAATGATATCAGACCTTCTTGTTGAGTGTCTGATAATCTACCATTTATATAGGAGTGGTTAAAACATGCTAATAATGGTCCTTTGAGTATATCAAAGGTTTTGTATACTTCCACTGGTATGCCATCCAGCCCTGGAGTTTGCCCATCCTTAAAGGCCCCAATTGCCTCAAGCAGTTCCTCCTCTCTAATTTGGCCTTCACAAGAGTCTTTCTCTACAGATGTTAATTTTACAATATTATTAGGAAAAAAATCCCTACAATTAATTTCAGTTAGTGGATATGGAGGAGCCTGAAATGAAAACATATTCTTAAAGTACTTTACTTCCTCTTTCAAAATATAATTTGGTGTATCATGCGTGACTCCATCATTTGTAACAGGTTTTAATACATTTTTTGGGGTAACATTTCTATATTGAAGATTGAAAAATAATTTGGTGCATTTTTCCCCATATTCCATCCAGTTCACTTTATTTTTATAATATATTACACTGGATCTTTCTTGAATAAGTTCCTCCATTTCTTTTTGTTATTCCTCTAACTTATTCTGTGCCTCTATGGTACCGTTCTTATTGCTATCTAACTGTACTGTTAGTCCTTCAATTTCTTTTGTTAATATGGACTCTGTTGATCTAAATTGCTTTTGTTTTATTGATGAGTACTGAATTGCATGGCCTCTAAAGGCACACTTAAAAGTGTCCCATACAATAAGGGGATCTGCTGTACCTATGTTATGTCTGAAAAAGTATGTTATATATTCTTCTGTCCTAGATCTAAACAATTTATCATCTAGTAGGCTTTGATTAAATTTCCAATATCCTCACCCACGAGGAAATTCTGTAAGAGTAATATATATGCCAATTATGTGATGATCCGACCGCATTCTGTCCCCTATCAGCACTTTTTAAACTTTTGGTGCCAGAGAGAATGGCATAAGAAAGTAGTCAAGACGACTAGCTTGATTAAGCCTCCGCCATGTGTATCTCACTAGGTCAGGTTATTTAATTCCAATATATCCATGACATTCATGATTTCCTTAAGTGCCTGAGGGTGATTGTTTGTAGTGTGATTTCCTTTCCGGTCCATAGAGGTATTTAAGACCTTATTAAAATCTCCCACCATAATAGAGTCTAGTGTTGCTTGTAGAGTTGATAAATTCTTATAAATATTTTCAAAGAAGCTTGGATCATCATTATTCGGACCGTATAGGTTAATAAGCCATATCTGTTTATTGTCCAATAACACATTGGACATCATAGTAACCGGAAGGTTGCAAGTTCAAATCCCCAAGCTGACAAGGTACAATTCTGTCCTTCTGCCCCTGAACAGGCAGTTAACCCACTGTTCCTAGGCCATCATTGAAATTAAGAATTTGTTCTTAACTGACTTGCCGAGTTAAATAAAGGTACAATAAATCAATATTTGAAATAATCCATCTACCTTGATAATCTGTTTGGACATTTGCACATTTGGATCAAAATTACTGTTGAATCACCCCTTTTGAATTTCTTTGCCCATTGGAGAAATATATCCCCCCCCCCCCCCCCCCCCCCCCCCCCCACAGTTATTTTTCCACAAAACGTCATCTAAAATTGTTGAATGGGTTTCCTGTAAACAATAGATATTATATTCCTTCTCTTTTAGCCAGGTAAATACTGATCGTCTTTTCTTATTATCTGCTAGGCCATTACAATTGTAACTGGCTATACTTATTTCACCACTTACCATAATGAGACACAACATTCAATTCTATTTATCAAAATGTATGTTTGAAAACGTACCATTAAAAAGTAACATGATGATGGAGTGTCTATATAGCTGTACCATGATATTTGCATTGCTACTAAGTAAACCTCCAATTGGTCCCAACCATTCCACCCGCTAAAAGCCCTCCGCTGGGCCGTCATCCCAATGCCCGACAGACCACCTCCGACCCCCCGCATCCCATAGCCCTGAACAGACTGGGAGCCATCCTTTGAAAAGAGCACACAGTGCCATTTCCCGAATTGAAGTAGATCAACTGCCAAATGCATTTCCATCGCCCTCACCTCGATTTGTATTATATATAGCTGTGGATCATCCTCTATTGTCCCTAACATCTTTTACTCCTTCGCAACAGTTGTGGGATACACACATACACCCACACACACTCAACCCTTTCCCATCACACAACAATAAACTCCCATTCTCAACAGTTGCACCATCACAGAGCCAAACTCAAGAAAGGTCCTGATTTATAAATGCACTTACTGTTGCAGCTGCATGAGAAGGCCTGCAAGACCGCGCAAAAAAATGGGCAGAAATTGAGAGATGCAAATGCTACTGTTTTGGTTGCAGTACCGAACCCTGTGCAACGTAGGTCAAGTCACCCAAAGTGCAACATTTTTGTATGAATGGAATGCACTGCATTTCTTTCTTCATCCACATGACCTTGTATGCATCCTCCATATTGTTTACAGTAGGAAAATGAATGGGAAAATACGTTTGATGTCTCCTCACATGTTTGTGTGTTATATAAAAAAACTAAATAAACTTGATAACTTGAAAGCCCTGATCATTAGGGTCATTTTAAGATCTCAGGCTTACAAATCCATTCATCCGTTTTGGCACAGTAAGTCACATCTAGTTTTGAAACCAAAATATATAGTATACAATATATGTGTAGTTT
Source organism: Oncorhynchus mykiss (assembly GCF_013265735.2). Classification (NCBI taxonomy): domain Eukaryota; kingdom Metazoa; phylum Chordata; class Actinopteri; order Salmoniformes; family Salmonidae; genus Oncorhynchus; species Oncorhynchus mykiss. The sequence continues at coordinate 61,081,878 of NC_048577.1, forward strand.
AGAAAATGCCACCAGAGAGAGACAGAGTTCCACAGGTTAAGTCTCCTTCTGTCCTATGTAACCAAACCAAATGTATGGAAGGCCATACATTTACAACATTTGCGTTTACTATGTTATGTAAACTCTTCCAATTCTTTATTACTCTTTGAAGCCAGGCTGATGATTGCAGTCTCTATTCCTTTTGAAATGACACTGTGGGAGTGCCTAGCTATTTTCCCAGAAGAACCGTGAAGAGAGCTATTTGGCTGTCTAATGGCCCCTGTATTGTTGTTGTATCTCTTTGAGCTCTCCGTGGATCTGAGAAAGGTGTTATCAGTAATGGGAGGTAGACAAACAGATGGAGAGTGATTACCTTACGTCTCCGTTGCATTCATTCCTCAAAACTTTTCAATCTCCTACTGCGCTTCTCCTCCTAATATTTATAGATTTCTTAATTCCATTATTTTAATTTAGATGTGTGTGTATTGTTAGATTTTACTGCACTGTTGGAGCTAGGAACACAAGCATTTTGCAACACCCGCAATAATATCTGCTTATAGTGTGTATGTTTTTTTTAACCTTTATTTAGCTAGGCAAATGAGTTAAGAAGAAATTCTTATTTTCAATGACGGCCTGTTCAGGGGCAGAACGACAGATTTGTACCTTGTCAGCTCGGGGATTTGAACTTGTAACCTCTCGGTTGCTACTCTAACCACTAGGCTACGCTGCCACCCCAATAATGTTCAATAACATCTGCCGTCACAATAATATCTGCTAAATGTGTGTATGTGACCAATAACATCTGCTAAATATGTGTATGTGACCAATGACATCTGCTAAATATGTGTGTGTGACCAATGACATCTGCTAAATATGTGTATGTAACCAATAACATCTGCTAAATATGTGTATGTGACCAATGACATCTGCTAAATATGTGTATGTAACCAATAACATCTGCTAAATATGTGTATGTGACCAATGACATCAGCTAAATATTTGTGTGTGACCAATAACATCTGCTTGAAAGGCGGTGGGTGTAGCTGGTGCATAAAGTCAGGCGCAGGAGAGCAGAGATGAGTGAAAATGCACTTTACTTGCGAAAATAGCACAAAGTAACAAATCCAATGTGCGAACAATAATGGTTGCCATACAACACGGGTGAACACAGCACCCGGAACAAACCAGCTGGAAACGTACCGACCTTAATAATAAACAATCACACACAAAGACATGGGGGAAACAGGGTTAAATACATGACCAGTAATTGGGAAATGAAAACCAGATGTGTGGGAAAAACGAGACAAAACAAATGGAAAATGAAAAATGGATTGGCGATGGCTAGAAGACCAGCGACGTCGACGGCCGAACACTGCCTGAACAAGGTGAGGCATCGAGTTCGGTAGAAGTCGTGACTCTTCTAAATATGTGTGTGACCAATAACATCTGCACTCATGCTGCACTCAAATGCTGCACTCATGATATGTTGCATTCTGAGGTGGTGGACTGCATTTTTCACAACACTAAAGGCTTATGTATTACTACAAATGCTGTTTGTCACACATAGTGAATACCACTCAATTATATTTCATCTTTGCTTACCTTTGTGAATTGAAATGTAAGGTCTTGTTTTCTGATATGATGAACAATTAATGAATTCTTGCCTGACTACTGATGACCACCAAATATTGATGCCATTTATTTTTGTAGTGTGTGTGTGAGAGAGAAGAGAGAAAGAGAGAAAGAGAGAAAGAGAGAAAGAGAGAAAGAGAGAGAGAGAGAAAGAGAGAAAGAATGCATTAGTGTCTGTAAATTAACATTTGTAGTCTACTGGCATTGATCAAGAGAATAGTAAACAGGAAAGAAGATGAAAGAGAGAGAGGGGATGAAGTATGAGGGAAAGCTTAAACCCATGATCAAACAGATGTTGCCTCTGATTTCAGGAAAGGGCTGGATTGTAATGCTGTCTCTGCTACATACACACACACACAAACTACCCTAGTTCAGGGTCAATAGAGGAGACGTGTGGCACGTGCTGCTCCAGTATACCCTATGGTTAGAGGTGTGTGTGTGTGTGTGTTGAGCAAGCAGACGTGGTCAGTCTGCCGGTCTGTGACCCCTTCTAAGGCGAGAATGTTTCCTCCCTGTGAATGGCCCTGACACAGTTTTACTTTCTAGGTAACATGCACATTTCTCTGCCAAAGGGTTTAGAAGTGACTGGCCCTGTCCGGTTCTCTTCTTTCTACGCATACTGTTTGTGCTGAGGAACATATACTTAAAGCAAGCTATGTGTGTGTGTGTGTGTGTGTGTGTGTGTGTGTGTGTGTGTGTGTGTGTGTGTGTGTGTTTTATTGCAATCGATCAGTATCAGCGTGGGCTGTCCTGCTGTCTGAACAAAACAAACAGCCTTTTTTGGAAAGTTATTTTCAAAGATTTTCAAAGGAATCGACAGGAGAACAAAAGTGATGAGAGGCCCATCAATACATGAAAGACAGAGACAGAGCAAGAGAGACAGAGAGAGTGTGTGTGTGTGGAACACAGCTATCAAATGTGTATGTGTTGTCAGAGCCATTATCACCCAGACCTGCAGTATGAGACAGCGTTCACAGGTCTGGCTCAATGAGGATGATTGTGTAACACAGCTATCAAATGTGTATGTGTTGTCAGAGCCATTATCACCCAGACCTGCAGCATGAGACAGCGTTCACAGGTCTGGCTCAATGAGGATGATTGTGTAACCGGCGGCAGGAAACCTGTGGCATTCTACAACACAACGTTACCTAGTAAGGAAACATGAATGTTGAACAAGTCAACGGTGTCGCTCTAATTAGCCCGCTGGGTCGTCTTAGCGACTGAACTGCTCTTGAGCCTTTTGTATTGTGATTTAATGGGCTTCTTTGTGCATAATGAAGGATAAATAGCCTCGCAGTAATTATGTCAAAGAAAACAAAAAGAGCTAATTAGTTCAAATCAAACGCAGCCTGTTGTTGTGTTGAAGGATAGAAGGCCATGTTGCGGGTGTTTTCTAAATGTGCAAATTGTGTAGTTTTTTTCTATACTTTCCGTTCATTAACATTGTTGGATACTAAGGACTGATAGTATACTAAGGACTGATAGTATACTAAGGACTGATAGTTTACTAAAGACTGATGGTATACTAAGGACTGATAGTATACTAAGGACTGATAGTATACTAAGGACTGATAGTATACTAAGGACTGATAGTATACTAAAGACTGATAGTATACTAAGGACTGATAGTATACTAAGGACTGATAGTATACTAAGGACTGATAGTATACTAAGGACTGATAGTATACTAAGGACTGATAGTATATGCCTCAACAATAGTCTGACTAGAGCCTTCGTTCAAGTACAAAGCCATTGTGAGGGTCTGCGCTCATGCTACAATGGGTAGTGGCCATTGTGTGGGAGAAAAAAATATCTATAGAATTATATACAGGTGTAGGATCTTAATTCGATCACTCTTTTGTTGCTGATAATTGCAAACCTGTAGTGTATTTGAGGTTTAAAAAGGCTTCTAAAGTTTGTCATTTCCACTTTGAAATTTCAGATTTGATTTGCCCTAACAAAAAATCTATTCTACAAAAATATTCTACAATATTTGAAGAAAAAAAATATATAATCCACATAATAATTCACATTTCCTATTGTTTCAAGATTATTTTCCTGGTGTCTCAAACTGGCTCAAATTAAGATCCAACATCTGTAGGTATTGCACACAAACAACTGAGATTAAAAAATATACTTAATTGAATCAATGCTCAAAAGAATAACAAAAGGTGCAAAGTGATAAAAAGTGATAAACAACAAGAGGAGCAGCACTGAACATTTTGAACATGGATCTAATTAAGTGGTTTGTCTTTTCATTGGTTTGAGTGCCAGTATCTATGTAATTCTACAGACTTCATTCCTAATCTCTCTCCACTCACGACCATCTATTGTATCTGACAGAGCTTCATGTATGAAAAAGTAACCTGATTGAAAGTTAAGGAGGATAGAGGACATCATGCCAGAGAGAGCTCAGGTGCTCCTCAACCTCAGTTTCTGATAGAAATCTGAAAGCACCTGATCCATCCCTCCCAGACTTGGCCCCAGCTTTAATTCACATTGTGGGAAAACAGTCTCAACTCCATCCGTTCATCCATCCAGACTCTCTTGGATTTGTATTGGTATGCAGTGTTCCAGTTGTACATCATAGTGGATCAGTCCCAGTGTTCCAGCCGTACATTTTAGTGGATCGGCCACAGTGTTCCAGTCATATATGGTAGGGGACTAGCCCCATGGTTCCAGTCATACATGGTAGGGGACTAGCCCCATGGTTCCAGTCATACATGGTAGTAGACTAGCCCCATGGTTCCAGTCTAGCCCCATGGTTCCAGTCATACATGGTAGTGGATAAGTCAGTGTTCCAGTCATACATGGTAGTGGATAAGTCACAGTGTTCTAGTCATACATGGTAGTGGATAAGTCACAGTTTTCCAGTCATACATGGTAGTAGACTAGCCCCATGGTTCCAGTCATACATGGTAGGGGACTAACCCCATGGTTCCAGTCATACATGATAGTAGACTAGCCCCATGGTTCCAGTCATACATGGTAGTAGACTAGCCCATGGTTCCAGTCATACATGGTAGTGGATAAGTCACAGTGTTCCAGTCATACATGGTAGTGGATAAGTCACAGTGTTCTAGTCATACATGATAGTGGATAAGTCAGTGTTCCAGTCATACATGGTAATGGATAAGTCACAGTGTTCTAGTCATACATGGTAGAGGATAAGTCAGTGTTCCAGTCATACATGGTAGTGGATAAGTCACAGTGTTCCAGTCATACATGGTAGTGGATAAGTCACAGTGTTCCAGTCATACATGGTAGTGGATAAGTCACAGTGTTCCAGTCATATATGGTAGAGGATAAGTCATAGTGTTCCAGCCGTACATGGTAGGGGACTAGCCCCATGGTTCCAGTCATACATGGTAGTGGATAAGTCACAGTGTTCCAGTCATACTTGGTAGTGGATAAGTCACAGTGTTCCAGTCATACATGGTAGTGGATAAGTCACAGTGTTCCAGTCATACATGGTAGTGGATAAGTCACAGTGTTCCAGTCATACATGGTAGTGGATAAGTCACAGTGTTCCAGTCATACTTGGTAGTGGATAAGTCACAGTGTTCCAGTCATGCATGGTAGTGGATAAGTCACAGTGTTTCAGTCATACTTGGTAGTGGATAAGTCACAGTGTTCCAGTCATACGTGGTAGTGGATAAGTCACAGTGTTCCAGTCATACATGGTAGTGGTTAAGTCACAGTGTTCCAGTCATACATGGTAGTGGATAAGTCACAGTGTTCCAGTCATACTTGGTCGTGGATAAGTCACAGTGTTCCAGTTATACTTGGTCGTGGATAAGTCACAGTGTTCCAGTGCTGCCATTCTCTTAGTGTTTTAACCTTTATTTAACTAGGCAAGTCAGTTAAGAACAACTCCTTATTTACAATGACGCCCTACAAATACATGAGGTTGCATTAGGAGGGATGGAGGGGCTGGCTTTAGAAGCCTTGTAATGCTACTAACTGTCTTCCCTGTGTATTTAGCCAACGGTCAGTTCTTAATCCTTTGACATTTTGGTGACATGAAATTCAGTGTTTTTATGACTTCTCAAACAACAAGAGAACCAAGCAGCAGTGTCCCCAGTGGACAATTAACCAGGTTGAAGGATTACTCGTGCATTTTCCTTCTGGATTATGCCCCAATGACTTTAAGAATCTGTTTTTGACGTTCTTCTTCCCTGACGTTTTCTATGGATTATGTGTTCACTGAACACGTACTGAGCTACTCTTTGGACACTGACAAATACAGTTTGTACACAGTAGCTAAGAAGTAGTGATCAGCTCTATGATGGAGGCAACTGCTGGATGTAAAGGTCAAGTATTATTGATGGCGAGTCACTTCCAACCAAGCCTGCAGAAATGATCAAACAGCCAAGTGAATTCCCTGATCCATTGGCTATCGCTGGTAACATTTCCCCAACATCATCACAGACTCTGTTTAGCCTACCACCAGCTTTGGAGTGCTCAGAAGTAGTCAAGTAACATCCCCAGTGTATTACTCTTGTCAAGTTGGTATAAAGGGATCGGGAGACAGGTGCAGGAATGCGTAATAGTTTTTTTTATTTCACCCAAATTACAGTGTGCCATGTAAAGGCACAGGGACGAAGACCAGACAAGCACGTATACAAAACACAGGGTTGAAACCCAAACAAAAGAGCGAGGAGCACCTCGAATAAATAACACATTAACACATTAACACATAATCATCTGCGCATTCCACAATGGCACGAAAGCCAAAACACACAGCACAGGTACTCACACGTACCAACGGACATAGTAACAATAATCGACAGCCCAATGGTGAAACAAAGGGCACATTTCTACAAATACAATCAGTGGGAATGGGGACCAGGTGTCCGCAATGACACAGTTCCGGAGGGATCCGTGACAACACTCCACTAGTGTTTGGCCTAATGTGGGGAAAACAGAGATCTGCTGAAGCACAGACCAGCGCCTGTATTCATAAAGGGTGTCAGAGGGTATCAAGGATCAGATCCATGCAATCTTATTCATTAAGATCTAAAAGGCTAAACTGATCCTAGATCAGCACTGCTACTGTGAGAAGCTTTATGAATACGGCCAGTTCTGTATATACTCGCTACCCTGTTCTCATTACTGATTATGTGATGACCTCTTCCTAAACAGGTGGAGATGGTGACTTAAATACCACAGTGCCAGCCTAAGATCTTCCTAAACAGGTTAATGGAGATTACACAGCAAACTACAGTGACATCTACTATGCGAGTCATACTCAATCACTAAATTGCATAATTGTCACGCGTACTGATTCACTGACTAACACTGTTAACAATGACTAACACCATGTTAACACTGACTAACACTGCAAACCAAAAGTGAAACAACCCAAATATGAAACAGATTAGTATCACCTCTGGGTGTACTTTGTTACTACAGCGGACATTACAACAGCACATGTTACACAGCTGTCTAATGAGAGATCAGGTGGTGGTCATGTTCAGTAGTAGGCTACACCGTAACACGTTGAGCAATGGAAAACAAAAATGGATGTTTCTTATTGGACAAGTCCTCATAGTCCCTCCCTGTTTTCTTCCATTTGGGGCCTAATGAACTTGACCCTGGCTGGTGTAACTGTGCCACAGCCCAGAATCAGGACTGGGTTAGGGTTTATAGTCACAGAAAACATCTCTACAGAGAGGACTTGGTGTACAAGAGCACAAACCACTCATCATTTTTGCTGGGACATTGACTGTAGGCTAAAGAGCAGACCTGTTCATGTAATAATTGAGTTGTTCCTGGAAGACGGTCTCTACAGAATAGGGGGAAACATCTATCTGAGAGTGACAGTCATTGAGATGGGTGAATGTACTTCATGTAATAATTGAGTTGTTCCTGGAAGACGGTCTCTACAGAATAGGGGGAAACATCTCTCTGAGAGTGACAGTCATTGAGATGGGTGAATGTACTTCATGTAATAATTGAGTTGTTCCTGGAAGACGGTCTCTACAGAATAGGGGGAAACATCTATCTGAGAGTGACAGTCATTGAGATGGGTGAATGTACTTCATGTAATAATTGAGTTGGTCCTGGAAGACGGTCTCTACAGAATAGGGGGAAACATCTATCTGAGAGTGACAGTCATTGAGATGGGTGAATGTACTTCATGTAATAATTGAGTTGGTCCTGGAAGACGGTCTCTACAGAATAGGGGGAAACATCTATCTGAGAGTGACAGTCATTGAGATGGGTGAATGTACTTCATGTAATAATTGAGTTGGTCCTGGAAGACGGTCTCTACAGAATAGGGGGAAACATCTATCTGAGAGTGACAGTCATTGAGATGGGTGAATGTACTTCATGTAATAATTGAGTTGGTCCTGGAAGACGGTCTCTACAGAATAGGGGGAAACATCTATCTGAGAGTGACAGTCATTGAGATGGGTGAATGTACTTCATGTAATAATTGAGTTGGTCCTGGAAGACGGTCTCTACAGAATAGGGGGAAACATCTATCTGAGAGTGACAGTCATTGAGATGGGTGAATGTACTTCATGTAATAATTGAGTTGGTCCTGGAAGACGGTCTCTACAGAATAGGGGGAAACATCTATCTGAGAGTGACAGTCATTGAGATGGGTGAATGTACTTCATGTAATAATTGAGTTGGTCCTGGAAGACGGTCTCTACAGAATAGGGGGAAACATCTATCTGAGAGTGACAGTCATTGAGATGGGTGAATGTACTTCATGTAATAATTCAGTTGTTCCTGGAAGACGGTCTCTACAGAATAGGGGGAAACATCTATCTGAGAGTGACAGTCATTGAGATGGGTGAATGTACTTCATGTAATAATTGAGTTGGTCCTGGAAGACGGTCTCTACAGAATAGGGGGAAACATCTATCTGAGAGTGACAGTCATTGAGATGGGTGAATGTACTTCATGTATTTTTATCTGAGTAATGCACCACCAGAGTTGCCATATGGCTTTGTGAAACAAGATCACAGACACATTAACGGTCTCTCATGTCCAATGGGTGTGCATGGTGTGTTTTAAACCTAATGGGTCTTGTCAGAGAGACAAGAGAGACTTTCCGAGAAATATTGGTTGGCTGAATATTCAGTATTCAATGTTTTTAGTTTACATTTTAGAATTGTGGAATTAATTGAAGACAATGCCAGAATGTGCTGAGATACAATAAGAAACTGACATTTATCAATTGAGTTGATGCTGTAGGCCTAGGACATTATTATTTAATCGTGATTGAAGAAATCCTGTCGTCCGTCGGTCCATCTACCTGTCTGTCTGTACATCTGCCTATTCCCAGATGAAAATCTTTTGTGCAATATCTCACTTTCAGACAGAGATACTTTGGGAGAGACTCTTGTTCCCATGGCAACGCTGTATAAATGGATTAACTTGAGGCCTCACAAGTGGAAACGGGGCCGTCCCTAGCTTTTTGGGGGCCCTAAGCGAGACTTGCCCCCATCTTGCCAGCAAAACATTTTAGCAGCCCCCTTGTTGGTGACAGAGAGAAAACATTTTAGCAGTCCCCTTGTTGGCGACAGAGAGAAAACATTTTAGCAGCCGCCTTGTTGGTGACAGAGAGAAAACATTTTAGCAGCCCCCTTGTTGGCGACAGAGAGAAAACATTTTAGCAGCCCCCTTGTTGGTGACAGAGAGAAAACATTTTAGCAGCCCCCTTGTTGACGACAGAGAGAACATTTTAGCAGCCCCCTTGTTGGTGACAGAAAACATTTTAGCAGCCCCCTTGTTGGTGACAGAGAGAAAACATTTTAGCAGCCCCCTTGTTGACGACAGAGAACATTTTAGCAGCCCCCTTGTTGGTGACAGAAAACATTTTAGCAGCCCCCTTGTTGGCGACAGAGAGAACATTTTAGCAGCCCCCTTGTTGGTGACAGAAAACATTTTAGCAGCCCCCTTGTTGGTGACAGAGAGAAAACATTTTAGCAGCCCCCTTGTTGGCGACAGAGAGAAAACATTTTAGCATCCCCCTTGTTGGTGACAGAGAGAAAACATTTTAGCATCCCCCTTGTTGGTGACAGAGAGAAAACATTTTAGCAGCCCCCTTGTTGGCGACAGAGAGAAAACATTTGCCATTTTGAAGTTGATTTCCTTCAATCTTACACATTTTTCCATGGGGTGAAGAGAAAATGTTGCAGTTTCAAATCTGATTTCCTGCAATTCTACACATGTTGCCTTGAAATGAGGCAGTATGAGTAAGCCTGTTATGTTGATATTTGTTGCTTACTGCATACATTTTTACTAAACAGTATGTTCTAAATGACATGTAGTATGATTAGTACACAGTATGTCGTTTTAGTAAGTAGTAGTTGAGACAGAAGGTTTTTTGGGGACCCGCTAGAGGCCTCAGGGCACTAAGCGGATGCTTGTTGCTTATTGGCTGGTCCAGCACTAGCTGGAAACACAAACGCATGCCTTTAGGCCAGACAGTCTTCTGGTAGAAATGAGTCAGAGGATTCTAGCTGCTCCAGGTCTCCTTTCACCTGCGACCATTCTATTAATAGATGTAAGAGAGTTTGCCAGCGTTAACACGCTGTTTAATGTCTGCTTGGTTAATCATTGCTGTGTGTATGTGTGGTCCTACATCCTCCAATAAACCCCACTCAGACCTAGCTTATGTGTCATTTAAAACAAGAGGGGAACTGTTTACATGTTGACCTTAAGTTCACCACGGTTCATCAACTCTGAACTCACATTTATAGCAGGTCCACAAAAATAATATTTATAAGAAGTTATACATTAGAACATTGTAGGACACATGGTACTACTAACAGAAGTCCAATGAGTAGGTCAAGTATGCCATAATGGGTGGACTGGCTGCTATTTTGAGTGTCGTCATAGCAGTAAAGATTCTACTTCGATGATACTACTACAGCCTGTTATTCAGTAGTTGTGTTTAGACCAGTGCCTTAGCGAAGTTTTGCAGCCCCCCCGCCCCCAAAACCATAGAGAAATATGTCCACTTTTATAGCTAATCTCGTCCTATTTTTTACGTTTTGCCATGAGGCTGGGAATGTTTGTTTGCTGTTTCAGAGCTAATTCCCTGCTATTATACACATTTTGCCATGAGGCTGGGAATGTTTGTTTGCTGTTTCAGAGCTAATTCCCTGCTATTATACACATTTTGCAATGTGGCTGAGAGAAAAGGTTGCAGTTTTACAGATAACTTTCTGTCATTATTAATGTGTTCACAGGGATACAGTAGTTATCAGTGGAATACAACATGTTTCATATCCCTTACAACAGGACTGCTAGACTCTTTCTGTCATAATTAATGTGTTCACAGGGATACAGTAGTTATCAGATGACTTTCTGTAATTATTAATGTGTTCACAGGGATACAGTAGTTATCAGATGACTTTCTGTAATTAATGTGTTCACAGGGATACAGTAGTTATCAGATGACTTTCTGTCATTATTAATGTGTTCACAGGGATACAGTAGTTATCAGATAACTTTCTGTAATTAATGTGTTCACAGGGATACAGTAGTTATCAGATGACTTTCTGTCATTATTAATGTGTTCACAGGGATACAGTAGTTATCAGATGACTCTGTAATTAATGTGTTCACAGGGATACAGTAGTTATCAGATGACTTTCTGTCATTATTAATGTGTTCACAGGGATACAGTAGTTATCAGATGACTTTCTGTCATTATTAATGTGTTCACAGGGATACAGTAGTTATCAGATTACTTTCTGTCATTATTAATGTGTTCACAGGGATACAGTAGTTATCAGATGACTTTCTGTAATTATTAATGTGTTCACAGGGATACAGTAGTTATCAGATTACTTTCTGTAATTATTAATGTGTTCACAGGGATACAGTAGTTATCAGATGACTTTCTGTAATTATTAATGTGTTCACAGGGATACAGTAGTTATCAGATGACTTTCTGTAATTATTAATGTGTTCACAGGGATACAGTAGTTATCAGATAACTTTCTGTAATTATTAATGTGTTCACAGGGATACAGTAGTTATCAGTGGAATACAACATGTTTCATATCCCTTAGAACAGGACTGCAAGACTCTTGGTTTTCATCTCTGATGGCTGCAGCAGAGGAACGGGTCAATTGTTAGAGCGAATAAAATGCTATTTTTTTTTCATCACCACTCTGAGAAAACCATTCATTACATTCACTCTTGTGCATGATGTAAGAACCATGTGCAAGAACAAAAGCTACTTTCAGAAAGGTACATTGGATCTTTCATGACATCACTGTACTTTGTAATCTGTCAGATTTGATCATCTAGAAAGTGGAGTACAGAAGGAAACGTTGACATTGACCAGAATGGGTACACTGAAGATATATACACTGAAGATGTATACACTGAAGATGTATACACTGAAGATATATACACTGAAGATGTATACACTGAAGATGTATACACTGAAGATGTATACACTGAAGATGTATACACTGGAGATGTATACACTGAAGATGTATACACTGAAGATGTATACACTGAAGATGTATACACTGAAGATATATACACTGAAGATGTATACACTGAAGATGTATACACTGAAGATGTATACACTGAAGATATATACACTGAAGATGTATACACTGAAGATATATACACTGAAGATGTATACACTGGAGATATATACACTGAAGATGTATACACTGAAGATATATACACTGAAGATATATACACTGAAGATATATACACTGAAGATATATACACTGAAGATGTATACACTGAAGATATATACACTGAAGATGTATACACTGAAGATATATACACTGAAGATTGCAAGTGCGTTTCACTTTGAGTACAATTTCCAGCAATTTCAGGTATAATTTATAAATGGATGACAGTTCCATTTTAGTTGTTTAGCAGACACTCTTATCCAGAGGACTGAGTGCATACATTTTCAGACTAGTCAGTGCTTCACTCTAATATTGTTCCTCTGTTGTTGAGACGGTGCTTAGAACCAGGGTGGTGTTCACTAGGGCTCACAATGGAAATGGTTATAAAACGCTTTGCAACTGAATACAAAAATGAGCATTTCTCATTGGACAAATCCAGGTAGTGTGTCCCCGAAGTCAGTCAGTTTGCTTCTGTTTGGTACCTAAAAAACATGACCCAAGTCCAGAGCCAATCAGCCTGTTCGGTAGACCAAGACGTATCTTTTAATCAAACGATTGGTCTACGCAACTGCCGCTTGTATTCGTATTCGCTTGTATTTCGATTCCCATGGCCTCTGCCTGATAGTAACCTGCTCTCATCCATGTACCGTCAAGGTTTAACCATCTTAGTCCACTCAGCGAGATGACGCTGCAAGCACAAAGTGAACAGAATACAGAGTTCATTTCCACAACAACGAACTGTGCTGAAGCGTAAGGCTAAACTTCTTTGCTGGTTTGGTCCCTCGTTCTAACAGGGTGAAGGGTACCCGTGCACATGAGAAGATACTCTGTGTGACTTTGTGAAAGCAAAGTCTTGCGTCACACTCATCTCAACGTCTGCGGTGCTGCTGGTTGAATGTCATCTCGCTGAGTCCACCTTTAAAGAAAGAGCGACTGTACTTAGACGGCATGACAAACTATGAGCCAGGACACAGCCGATTATCCATAAGCTGTAGCCAGATCCATATTCTTATCGACTTGATTTTCCATAGTCATCTGGAAGTTATGCAATGTCATTTAGCTGACCAGGATTGAGTTTTGATAATGATCCCTATAGCATCTGGCTATAAGCCTCTTTTAGGTCATAAGTATGTAAGCCATTAGAACGTCTACAGAGTTGAAAGTACTGCTGGAGAACAGTACTTCACTCTCTCTCTTTCTCCCCGCCCTCTGCTATCAATCTCTCTCTCCCCTGCCCTCTGGTATCACTCTCTCTCTCCCTGCCCTCTGGTATCACTCTCTCTCTCCCTGCCCTCTGCTATCACTCTCTCTGTCCCCAACCTCTGCTATCACTCTCTCTCTCCCCGCCCTCTGCTATCACTCTCTCTCTCCCCGCCCTCTGCTATCACTCTCTCTCTCCCCGCCCTCTGCTATCACTCTCTCTCTCCCCGCCCTCTGCTATCACTCTCTCTCTCCCCGCCCTCTGCTATCACTCTCTCTCTCCCCGCCCTCTGCTATCACTCTCTCTCTCCCTGCCCTCTGCTATCACTCTCTCTCTCCCCGCCCTCTGCTATCACTCTCTCTCTCCCCGCCCTCTGTTATCACTCTCTCTCTCCCCGCCCTCTGTTATCTCTCTCTCCCTCCCCCACCTTCTGATATCACTAATCACAAACTAGTTAAGGTATAATCGCACACTAGTTATGATATAACCACACAATAGTTATGATATAACCACACAATAGTTATGATATAATTACACTAGTTATGATACAATCACACTAGTTATGATATAATCACACACTAGTTAAGGTATAATCACACACTAGTTATAATATAATCACACACTAGTTAAGGTATAATCACAAACTAGTTATGGTATAATCACACACTAGTTGAATGAATCCATTTTAGGCCTCCCAGGATAAGAGTATCTGCTAAATTACTAAATGTAAATGTCAGGGCCACCTAAAATGACCTTGTAGGATAAAACCCCAACTGAATCAAGTGTGTTTCTCATGTTACATTATGTCTGACTTGGTCTATGCTTGTGTGTGTGTGTGTGTGTGTGTGTGCAAGCGTGCGGCTCTCATCAGACTCATGTCCCAGACTCAACATACTCATGTGTTGGAATGACCGCGCTCTCACGTCTCAGCCTTGCTCCCAATTTTCCCGACCCCTAACCCCCACTGCGCCTGCACTGACTCATCTACCCAGCACCTCTGACTCCTCCACCTCACACGCCTCTTCAGTCTACCCCAGCCGGCTCCCTTGACTCATGCTGCCAAACATACCCTCTTAAAACTGACCATCCTACCGATCCTCGACTTCGGTGATGTCATCTATAAAATAGCCTCCAACACTCTACTCAACAAACTGGATGCAGTCTATCACAGTGCCATCCGTTTTGTCACCAAAGCCCCATACACTACACACCATTGCGACCTGTACGCTCTCGTTGGTTGGCCCTCGCTTCATACTCGTCGCCAAACCCACTGGCTACAGGTTATCTACAAGTCTATGCTAGGTAAAGCCCCGCTCACTGGTCACCATAGCAGCACCCACTCGTAGCATGCGCTCCAGCAGGTATATCTCACAGGTCACCCCCAAAGCCAATTCCTCCTTTGGTCGTCTTTCCTTCCAGTTCTCTGCTGCCAATGACTGGAACGAACTGCAAAAATCTCTGAAGCTGGAGACTCATATCTCCCTCACTAGCTTTAAGCACCAGCTGTCAGAGCAGCTCACAGATCACTGCACCTGTACATAGCCCATCTGTAAACAGCCCATCTATCTACCTACCTCATCCCCATACAGTATTTATTTATTTATTTATCTTGCCCCTTTGCACCCCAGTATCTCTACTTGCTCATTCATCTTCTGCACATCTACCATTCCAGTGTTTAAATTGCTATATTGTAATTACTTCGCGACCATGGCCTGTTTATTGCCTCTACTCCCTTATGTTACCTCACCCACCTGTTTAAATAAAGGTGAAATAAAAAATAAATAAAAATTGGAAGAGATGGAATTGAAGTGAGAGTCCCCTTTGAGAACCCTGTTTCAAAGCATACTGCTTGGATTCCATTGTTATGTATCGTGCCACCAAGATGACATCGATGCAATATCAAATTAACAATTTGAGGCCGAGATCAGATTTTCTCTGGAGAGGATGAAGCTATCTTTCATGCAAAATTAGACAATATGTTCAGAATGTATTATCCTAACCTTTACACATCTTTGTCTGAGATGGAAGATATGTTACGTCATCCAATCAACCGGTTAAGATGTATGATACTATACATCCTCTAATTCATATGATATTGTACGATCGCTATTCCATTCATAATGTAACCAAGTATAATAAATCATACTAAATGAAGAGAACAGATGAATGTACCAAATCCTATGAATTTCCCTGAGACCAGGTTGACACTGGAGATATAAATAGAAATGGGCATGTCTAACCCTGGAATGCTGCTAGTCTAGGGAAATGGATCAACCTTTCCTCTAGACAGCATCACTGCTGCCAACTCCTGCAATGAGGCATGTTGGGTAACACATTTGGGTGAAGACGCTAGTCTCTTAGACGCTAATCTTGGGTCAGTTTAGCATTTTCTCCTCTAATGGTTCAGGTTAGGATTGAGGGAGGGGAACCTGGTCCTAGATCTGTATCTAGAGGAAACTTCACGCTGGAGCAACTTTACTTCCATGTTTATGAATCCACTAATGAAAATCCCAGGGTTCAGGCTTAGACATATTGATCCCGTTAAGGGTTAAGCACCAGGTTTTTATCATATCTTGATTGTCTTCTCAAAACTGCCTTAAATGGGCAATCTGTGATTGAATCATTGCCTATTCCTGTTTGTTTGGTGACTTTGCTTACGTTCATGTTACTTAACAATTGCTCAGCCTTTTCAAAAGAAAACTTGAACAAACTAAAGCTGGCATTTGCCCCAGCATACCTGCGACCTCAAGTTTCAAATTGTATTAGTCGTATGCACAGGACACACATGGTATTCACCATCCAACGAAATGCTTCCTTCTCGACAATGCAACACCAATGAGAAATAATAATATAGAAAAATAGGAACATGAAGTAAATGGCTCAGTAGAATAGAATACACATTTTAGCAGGATTATAATGGAGAAAATACATGAAGCAGTATCTGGGGAGTACTCAGGAAATGACCTCTCAGCCCAGTGCTATGTGTGAACACAATTTCCTGGAATGTGTCATTTGGATTAAGTTCATTCCTGCTGAGAAGCCCATCTTCCTGTAGAACACTGTAATTTTCTGCTCTTTGTGAGAAAAACTTTAGCTTTGGTTGGCTGAGATCCAACTGCTAACAGTAGTCTGTAATAACATGCAGCACTGGCTACAAATGGATAATGCTCAATCTAATGAGGATCTGTCACTCATATCACGTCCATCTGGGCCCGTATTCATATACAGTAGCGTCCCAGAGTAGAAGGGCTGATCTAGGATCCGTTTTGCCTTTAATATTATAATGAATAAACAGGGGGGACGCCTACTCTGAGACACACAACATGTCTGTTATGGCCAGATAAGGTGGAAGTAAATAGGTGGTCACAGACAGACAGTTCTCTGCATAACCAAAAAACAAATATCCGTTTCTCAGAATGCCGTAGGTGTGATAGAGTCCATCGTGATCCATTCCTAAAGGATGCTAGCTTAGCTTTTCCAGAATAGAACATGCCCCTGGGAAGAATTATCAGAGCCCTGGCAGTCTGGCTTGAAGACGTGGCGATGGCTAGGATGGGTACGTTTCCATGGTGTCAGTCTGTCTATCTGATAAAGAAAGGGGGATTTTAATTGCTGGGCTCCATGATCTGATTTGTGTATCACTAGCTAGCCATGGCATAAGGGCTTTATTTATGAGTGTAGTTGAAAAAGGAGAGAAGTGAATACTCACCTGTATCAACTTGCAGGCGCTGAGGCCCAGCGTGATGTCACAATCACCATTTATGACATTGTTTGGATCTATGGAGGCTGCTGAGGGGAGGACGGCTCATAATAATTGCCGGAACGGAGCAAATGGAATAGCATCAAACACCTGGAAACAATGTGTTTGACACCATTCCACTGATTCCTCTCCAGACATTACCACCAGCCCGTTCTTCCCAATTAAGGTGCCACCAACATCCTGTGGTTTGCATGGCTGACCATCTGTGGGCTATCACAGAGGTCACAGACAATTATCTGTGGCTTTATCTGGGGCAGGAAGTTCCCATAGAACCCGGTGAGCACGGACGTTGGGGTTGTGAATACACATGAAAACGTGAAATTAACCCAATCATTGTTACTGTCTGAACGAATTGTCATGTTTGGATTGTTTCTAGGGTTCATAAAGAGCTATGAATTTGTATATGTTTTATTATATTGTAAGTGCTATGGATTTATTGTTATTTTGTTCGTCTGGACGGCTGATAGTTCAAAGAAGAGTGACACAGAGGTGCGCGCCTATCATTTAAATTGAGTTGATTAGAATCTGAATGTGTTGTTCCTCTCAATTGTTTTTATTAGCCAAAGTGCAAATAAATGTTGTCGGTGAGTTTCTGTTTGAATTTGTATAAAAGGACTGTGAATTTGTTCACACTTTGAGAACTCGTTAGCAAGCTCCAGTTTTTTCTCGTAGATATTATTCTGAACTGAAGACGTGTGTAACCACTGAGAAGTCTGTAGTGTATCATGCATTTCATATCAAATCACATTTTATTGGTCACATACACGTGATTAGCAGATGTTATTGCGGGTGTAGCGAAATGCTTGTGCTTCTAGCTCCGACAGTGCAGTAATATCTAAACAACATATACCCAATACACACACATCTAAGTTGGAATGAATTAAGAATAATGTTGTTATATAAACTATACACATAGCACGTGCTTGAGTACCACCTTGACATCCCTGACCTGCTTGCCTTAATAGATTAATGCTACAACATCGCCAGGAGTAGCTATTTGTATCTAGTTTATTAGTAATTGCAAAACAGTGCAAGTTAAAAACATGTTCATTATAGTCATCCTAAGTGGTGATGAGAGGCTCGCTATCTAGCTATATCTTCTAGAGACACACAGAGCCTGTGGAATTTATTCACATAATATTGGAGTCAGATTGATAAATGTAGTTTATAATTATATTCAACATAATTACTACAGATATGATAATTAAAGTAAATTAATACTACACTCAAAACAATCTTTAAGTGTGTTGTCAAACAGTCCATGGTTCATATCTCTCAGTTTTTCACCTTTTTTGGTGATTGTATGAACAGTGGACTAATGAAAAACGTAATAGAATGTTGTTTTTGAGTGTAGTATTCCTTTAAGAGCACATGGGTCCTGTGTCGTTGAGTTGGGAGAGCATGGCGCTTGCAATGCTAGAGTTATGGGTTCAATTCCCACGTGGGACCAGTATGCACTCACTACTGTAAGTCACTTTGGATTAGAGCGTTTGCTAAATGACATGGATGTAAATTGGACATCTTAAATTGCTGTTGAAGGAAGGACTTTTCTGAGAGACTGTCTCATTATGATCCCTCCTCATTATTTTCTGTACGGCTTTGAGATGAGAAACGGTTTGTCTGTCTTTGTAGATGTGACGCTCCTCTAGACGCAACATGTTCGATGGCACCTTGGTGAGCTAATTGAAAACGCTCATTTGATCCCAGCTGTGGAGTAATTGAGGTTTTTTATCAAGAGTGTTTTAATTATCCAAGTACATGAAAACAAATCTACAGGAGCTGTTAGAAGGAGTGTTTACATTAAAAACACGTAGGCTGGAGCTGTGTATGAACATGTATTTGCTTAATTGGAATAACAGATGGAACTGAAGTGTCAAATTATCTTTTCAAAAGCAAACTCTACTATTACCCTGTTTTTAACTTTTAATCAGCTGATATTTTAGCCAATATCAAATAAAATCAAATGTTATTGGTCGGGTACACATATTTAGCAGATGTTATTGCGGGTGTAGCGAAATGCTTGTGCTTCTAGCTCCGACAGTGCAGTAATATCTAACAATACACATACAACTAAAAGTAATAGAAATCATCATGAGAAGTGAATGTAATATTTTCTCTACATTGCTCCACAGAGGATTCACTGACAATGGAATAAGGACTCATGATACAATAGACTAGAATTCAATTCAAAGAATACTTTCAAGACTTGATCACAACATATGTCTAGGAAAGCATCGATTTCACTTTGCACACGGCGAACATGAACTGGAGACTCTAATATCACATCATAATGGATTGGAAAAGAGATCCTTAAAAGTTCTGCTCTTTTGAACATCATCCTCTACCTTTGACAAACCAGACAGATGGACAACCACAGACAACCACCCGGGTCTCTCTCTATCTAGAGGGGCGCTGTCATTCTCTGTACCCGACAGTGACGCGCTGGGGTCAGGTTTATTACTGTAGCCGCCCTGTCTCTGGTTCAGCAGCTCTGAATGCAGCAGAGACGAGTCATGATTCACAGATCTGTGATCTCTGAGCTGTGAAGCTGAACAGGAGGTCAAGTCTGATGAATATGCTAATCAGCAAGCGACTGCCTCCGTCTCAGGCAGAATAGAGAGTCTCTTTAGTGCCCCAAAAGTATTATTCACCATTGCTCTCGGGGAGATTCAAAAACGCTTCTGCACTTGAGATGATTCACTGGAAGCTCGTTATGGTAGCTGTGTATGGCTAATGGGACATCTTCACTTAGTTATGCATTTGATTTAAGTGGAAGTTAGGATTCGTCTCTATGAGATTAGAGGAACTTGTATTCTTCTGATGGCGGAACGTTTAACTTCTAGTAGAGGTTCTATTTGTGAATTTCAGAAAACCAACCATAACACAACCATCAGGCAATTTATTTTGTCTCTATAGGACAATGAGGCTACTTGCCAGTTATTTTTGTCTTTGCCTGTCTGGCCTTTGCCGGCTTGCTGCACTCACATAATTGCGTTGTGTGAGAAGTCATTATCAGCAAAGGGCACACGGGTCGCAGGATTCAGAGCTTCAAGGGCTGTGAAGAGCTTGTGTGTCTGAAGAACTTCTGACACTGTTGGAAAATGGCAGGGTGTCCCCCTTTCACCTCTGTCATTTCACCATGGTGACACACCCCGTACCCTGCACCCTTTCCTAGGGTCCTGGTTTGGGCACATCAAACGGCCCGCATACACCATTCCACGCTGCGGGCAGCCAGATCTCTTCTTCTCTTGGCTTTAGTGCTCATCTCTCAGAGCCCAGTAGTACTCTATAATAATCCCTGCTGGGTTGTTTTAGAGTACCATACTCATTAGTAGTCTAGGTGTAAATGTTGTCTGTGGAGCACGTCTGAGTGTTTGTACATGTTCATCCTCACAAACAGACATTTGTCGGCTTTGGCCGAGGTGATAAAAGCAAAAGTCACATGAAAGACAGACAAGGCCTTTGATAAAAGCAGAGAGACTTTCAACAGAAGATCCACAAAGCCCTTGTGTTGAACGGCGGGTTTGTTGGTATGGTTGAAAGGGTTTTCTTAAGAAATACGGTGCTGGAAGCTTTCAGATGAGAAATGATCAAAACGGCGTATAGCAAACATTGGCATGCAGCAGAACGGTTGTACTCTTATATAAATTGTTTGTGTTATGTTGAAGCCCGCCCCCCAAAACAATAATAAAAAAATTGGAACTTCTATCTCTTCCATTGGACAAAATCTTATATGTTTGGTACTGAAGCCTATTCCGAAATCTCTGTCTCACATACCCAAAATGAAATGTACTTTAGACAGATTCATGTCTGTGCACAACATAACAAAACACCCTGGCAATGTCAGTCAGACGACTTGAGATGTACTTTTCAGCTTCTGCACCTGCACCCACTCAACACCTTGGCATGGTCGTGGTGGGTTCTATTAAGATCCTCTTCTGTTGTTCTGCCAGGCTAATGGCACTGCAGGAGACGTGCCTCTAACTCTGAGAGTCTTTACACTGAGACTGTGGAGGAGAAAATATTTATTTGCATAACCACTATTAACAACCGTGGAATTGGGCAATCTCCATTTCCAGCAGAGTGGAGCGCCATTTGAAAAGACGTAAGATGCGGGGGCGAGTGTCGCCAATGTACATTTGAATGAGGGGTGTTCATCTTTCCATCTGAGTGCTAATGGTTCCCTGGCAGCTGGTAGACCAGCTAGAGGAAGACGTTCGTGCAAGGCAAATATTTTTTAGGTTATGTCCAGCTATGAGAGAACAATTGGTTTTCCATTATCGTTCACGTCTTCTGTAACACAAATACATGCAAATACACACAAACACACAGACACACAAGCACACGAGCACACATGCACACACACACCAACGAACCACAGCGAACCTCAGTTCCTTACCCTGGTGTGCATTAATGCCCTTGTCCGCTACTGTTCTGTTTGACTCTCTTATTATGAGCACTTTATATAAGGGTTTTTCACTCATACTGCGGCCCTCTGAACACACAACATGGCATGAAGCGCCTGCCGTTACCTAGCAACCATTGTGTGAGGGAACATGGAAGAGTGGAAGGCATCTGTGAGGGTCCTACTTATCTGGGCAAAGCACCAGTGCGGATCACAGCTCCCTTTCCTCCTAACCAGTGCTTAAAAGCTTAGTTTCCTTCCCAGTCAGATGGATAGTGACTTGATTGAGGAGACTGGTCCTCCATTTTGGGTTTTCCTTTGTCCAGGTGACATGCATTAGTTGTCTTATTTCAATCATCAAATGTTCTGTTAGTTTTGGTTTCACAGATCAAATCAATCTTGTGAAGTAGCGAAAGTTTTGTTATATAGTATGTTGATCCAGAGATTAAACTGATTCCAAGTAGTCCAACTTGAAAGTCAGTTAGATACGAGTGTGCTATGAAATACTGTATTTAACTACATACAAGGCTGAAGTCTGCACATATAGAAGCTGTTAATCCAGTAGAACTGACTGATCACAAATGACATACATGGGAGTTTGATAACATTGGTTGAAGACTTACACAAATGCCACATCTACACAAGCAATACGCTGTTCAGTACCTACACGTATGTAAAGGCACAGGAACAGGTAGCCAAGGGAGGTAAGTACAGCACAGCCTAACCCTAGTCTGGTCCTCGATATAGTTGTGTTGTATAGCCAACTCCTAATGCTGTTATGCCAAGCAATGATCACAAGAGTTGACAAGAAAGCACAAACAGAACTGGGACCAGGCTAGGAGTCAGCAAGACAGCACAAACAAATATGGGAAAGGCTAGGAGTTGGCAAGACAGCACATACAGATCTGGAAACAGGCTAGGAGTTGGCAAGACGGCACAAACAGATCTGGAACCAGGATAGGAGTTGGAAAGACAGCACAAACAGATCTGGGACCAGGCTAGGAGTTGGGAAGACAACACAAACAGATCTGGAACCAGGCTAGGAGTTGGCAAGATGGCACAAACAGATCTGGGACCAGAATAGGATTTGGGAAGACAGCACAAACATATTTGGGACCAGAATAGGAGTTGGGAAGACAGCACAAACAGATCTGGAACCAGGCTAGGAGTTGGGAAGACAGCACAAACATATTTGGGACCAGGCTAGGAGTTGGGAAGACAGCACAAACATATTTGGGACCAGGCTAGGAGTTGGGAAGACAGCACAAACAGACCTGGGATCAGGCTAGGAGTTGGGAAGACAGCACAAACAGATCTGGAACCAGACTAGGAGTTGGGAAGACAAAACAAACAGATCTGGGACCAGGCTAGGAGTTGGGAAGACAGCACAAACAGTCTGGGACCAGGCTATGAGTTGGGAAGACAGCACAAACAGATCTGGAACCAGGCTAGGAGTTGGGAAGACAACACAAACAGATCTGGGACCAGGCTAGGAGTTGGGAAGACAGCACAAACAGATCTGGGACCAGGCTAGGAGTTGGGAAGACAGTACAAACATATTTGGGACCAGGCTAGGAGTTGGGAAAATAGCACAAACATATTTGGACCAGGCTAGGAGTTGGGAAGACAGCACAAACATATTTGGGACCAGGCTAGGAGTTGGGAAGACAGCACAAACAGTTCTGGGACCAGACTAGGAGTTGGGAAGACAGCACAAACATATTTGGGACCAGGCTAGGAGTTGGGAAAATAGCACAAACATATTTGGACCAGGCTAGGCGTTGGGAAGACAGCACAAACAGATCTGGGACCAGGCTAGGAGTTGGGAAGACAGCACAAACAGTTCTGGGACCAGACTAGGAGTTGGGAAGACAGCACAAACATATTTGGGACCAGGCTAGGAGTTGGGAAGACACCACAAACATATTTGGGACCAGGCTTTGCCAAATAAAAATATGTTTTTTTGTTATTTTCTTTCCTCATGGTTTTCCCCCCAGTTTCCAGTTGGAGCTGTGGAGTGTTGATGGAGCTGGGTCTCCGGGGAGAACATTATGGGTCATATGTCACTAGAGTTTCCATTTAAAGTCTAGCTTGACCTTTGTGCTAGTGAATATTGTTAGTAAGAGTGTGGTAAATTATCTATAAAAAGACCCAGGCTTTGATGTCCCTGTGAAACAGGCTGTTATTCTCAGAATAACCAATGTGTGTCAATGACAATATTTTCATCATTAAAGGTCTTTTTTTGTATAGTTGTGACCCCGACAGTTCATATTGTCCTGAATGAGCTATAGGATCTGTTTTTATGAAGCCTGCAAGGGATGAAATCATCAGGTCAAAACGATTGGCTTACTTGATTGATGGGAAAGCTTGGAGATTCTGACTTTGTCGTCGGTCTCGGCTTATGCTATTGATGAAGGGTCAATGAGTTCAATAGACTATTGAGCTGTGTTTGAATCACAGGAGGTTGGTGGCAACTTAATAGGGGAGGCTCGTGGTAATGGCTGGAGTGGAATAAGTGGAATGGTGTCAAACATGGTTTCTATGTGTTTGATGCCATCCCATCAGCTCTGTTCCAGACATTATAATGAGCCGTCCTCCCCTCAGCAGCCTCCATTGGTTTGCATATTGTTAGAATGTCTCATACTGCCATCCCATATTAGAGTTCAGAACAAAGAAAAGGTGACAGACACAGCTATTCCAATATATCGTACATCAATTATCCCAATCTTTCCTACAGTTGCAAAAATGTCAAAGACTCCAGGCTCACTAGTCATAGACTGTTCTCTCTGCTACCACATGGCAAGCAGTACCGGAGCGCCAAGTCTAGGTCCAAAAGGCTTCTAAACAGCTTTCACCCCCAAGCCATTAGACTACTGAACATCTAATCAATATGGCTACCCAGACTATTTGCATTGCCCTCCCCTCCCCCTCTTTTACTCCGTGGCTACTCTCTGTTGTTGTCATCTATGCATAGTCATTTCAAAAACTCTACCTACATGTACATACTACCTCAACTAACTGGTGCCCCTGTACATTGACTCTGTATCGGTACCCCCTGTATATAGTCTCGTTATTGTTATTTTACTACTGCTCTTTAGTTACTTGTTACTTTTATTTATTTTTCTTATCCGTATTTTTTTTAAACCGCATTGTTGGTTGGGGGCTCATAAGTAAGCATTTCACTGTAAGGTCTACCTGTTGTATTCTGCCCATGTGACAGTAAAATTTGATTTGATTTGAAAATTCCGGGTTTTCAACAATCCTGGTCAGAGGATTCTGGATTTCCTGCTGATTGCTTCCTCTTCCACCCGGGATTTCTGGAAAACCTGGGAGTTTGGCAAAGTCACTGGAATTGTGCAACCCTAATCTTTCCGCCTTTAGGAAAACGTCAGCAACTGAAATTGCGAACACTGGCTTGAACTTAATGGGGGCTCCTGAGTGGAGCAGCAGTCTAAGGCAATGCGTCTCAGAACAGACACCCTGGTTCAAATCCAGGCTGTATCACAACTAGCTGGGATTGGGAGTCCCATAGGGTGGCGCACAATTGGCCCAGTGTCGTCCGGGTTTGGCCGGTATAGGCTGTCATTGTAAATAAGAATTTGTTCTAAACTGACTTGCCTTGTTAAATCAATTATAGACAGAGGCTTCTCATCCATGATGTTAATTTGGGCTGTTTGAATTACCATCTGCAGCCACTATTTACTAGAGTGATTACATTTGAGCTACAAGTGGCATCCTCCCCTGTTCAATTTGGAACATAGCCTCTCAACCACATGTAATTGATATTTAATTATCCATATAAATGGGTTAAGGGAATGGAGGGTGAAAAAGAGTGCAACCATGTGGTGGTCTCCAATAGAGGTGCCAGTTTAAATATATAGGTACAACTGTCCCAGAGTCCCGGTAACAGGGCTAATAATGACCAGAAGGAGACAGGGATACAGTCCCCATTTTATTTCCCCACACCAAACAGGCACACACGCAAACTGGAATAGGGGAGCAAACTAGTGATAGTGTCACGCCTGCTCCCGCTCTTCCCCCCCTGCAGCTCGAGGGCGCCAGGCTCCCCATCATTACGCACACCTGCCACCATCATTACGCACACCTGCCTTCCCCCCCGTCACGTCCCAGGGCCAGAGAGAGGGTTTGAGTGAGGGTTCTGAGTAGTATTCATGGACAACTGTAAGGGTTTTCTACGGAGGGCCTGTAGCATTTTGCGTCACACCACTCTCCATTTTAACACAAGGGAAGTTTGAGGACAGAGGAATGAATACAAAGTGGTGCTCTCCACTGTTACAGAGCAAATGTCCGGCAATCTGGTAACACTTCCTGGGATATGTTTTGGGATAGATAAGGAGCACACGGTCGCACGTAAAATTAACAAAGCACTGTTGCCCCGGAAAAAGCAGGTTTGGGCCCGAGCATCAGTCATTTCCTTGAGAGGTGCAGTGTGAGACAGATTGATCCAAAAGATAGATCCCTAACCAGACTGTTATTGTGCTATCTGCCTGGTCTTCTCCTCCATTGGTTCTGATGGAGATACATTCTGTAGTGTTATAGAGCTGTGAACGTGATACATATGTGATACAGGCGTCCAATGGAGGTTGTGCAGAACCTGGTGCAGAGTAACTGACCAGTGGTCAGACAATCCCCACAGACATGTATTCTAATGGAGGCTGGTGGGTGGAGCTAAATGAAACAGAGTAAAACATGTGGTTTCCATATGTTTGATGTGTTTCATACCATTCCACGATTCCATTCCAACCATTACCATAAGCCCATCCTCCTATAGCTCCTCCCACCAGCCTCCATTGGAATACATGTCTGTGGTGATTTTCTGACCGCTGGTCAGTTACTATCTACAGGTCTGCTATCTTATAGTGTATTCCAGGTTTAAAAAGGTTTCTAAAGTTTTAATTGCCACTTTAAAATGTCTTGTATCACCACTACAAAAGACTAGACTTCTAATAACCACTACAAAAAGGTACATTCATTATAATCCACACAATAATTAGCATTTCTCAGTAGATGCAGGGTCAAATTAAGATCCTACATCTGTATCATAACGATCCAAATGCAGGGCAGAGGCTTTCTGCTGGAAACAAGCAGACGTGTGGTCATGATTATTCCATTCTTGTCAATGTGGAAGTGTAGGAGTAGATTCTGTCACCATCTTAACAGATGAACAACCCAGTGATGCCGCACACTGCAGTCTAAAACCTGGTGAGGAGCATGAATATGCATAGTAGCCACAGGGGTTAGCATGGAGTGTGTGTTTCACGACCATCTGTTGCCTTCTTCTGCTGTGAACTTCTCACTTCTCACTTAACAGCACTATCAACAAGGTAGGTCCTATAGGCCCTAGTTTTGTCACACCTTGACTACTGTTCAGTCCTGTGGTCAGGTGCCACAAAAAAGGACTTAGGAAAATTGCAATTGGCTCAGAACAGGGCAACACGGCTGGTCCTTGGATGTACACAGAGAGCTAATATTAATAATATGCATGTTTTAAATGTTTTTTTTATTCCACCTTTATTTAACCAGGTAGGACAGTTGAGAACAAGTTCTCATTTACATCTGCGACCTGGCCAAGATAAAGCAAAGCAGTGCAACACAAACAACAACACAGAGTTACACATGGAATAAACAAACATAACAGTCAATAACACAATAGAAAAAGTATATGTACAGTGTGTGCAAATGAGGTAAGATAAGGGAGGTAAAACAATAAATAGGCCATAGCGGCAAAATAATGACTTAATGTCAATCTCTCCTGGCTGAAAGTGGAGGAGAGATTGACTTCATCACTACTTTTATTTATGAGAGGTATTGACATGTTGAATGCACCGAGCTGTCTGTCTAAACTACTGGCACACAGCTCAGACACCCAATGCATACCCCACAAGACATGCCACAAGAGGTCCATTCCCAGTCCCCAAGTCCAGAACAGACTATGGGAGTCACACAGTACTACATAGAGCCATGACTACATGGAACTCTATTCCACATCAAGTAACTGACGCAAGCAGTAAAATTAGATTTAAAAAACACCTTATGTGTCATGTATTGATTGTCATGTTGTGTCTTTCTGTCCTTTCCTTTCACCCTGTCTCCCTCTGCTGGTCGTATTAGGTTACCTTTTCTCCCCCGCTTTCCCCCAGCTGTTCCTTGTCTCCTCTTGACTACCTCGTCACCCCTTCTCCCACCTGTTCCCCTTTTCCCTCTGATTAGTCCCCTATATCTCTCTCTGTTTTTGTTCCTGTCCTTGTCGGATTCTTGTTTGTTGTGTTTCATGCCTGAGCCAGACTATCGTCATGTTTGCTGTAACCTTGTCGCAGAGGTAAAGGATGAGATTCTCTCCCGGGAGGTCCCTTCCAGCGTGGATTCCCTGATTGAACTCGCTATTCGCATTGAGCGACGGGTTGATCTTCGTCACCGAGCTCGTGGAAAGGAGCTTGCGTTCTCCGTTGCCCCCCTCTCCGCATCACTACCATCTTCCTCTGCCGGCTCGGGAGCTGAGCCTATGCAGCTGGGAGGTATCCGCATCTCGACTAAGGAGAGGGAACGGAGAATCACCAACCGCCTCTGTCTCTATTGCGGTTCTGCTGGTCATTTTGTCACTTCATGTCCAGTAAAAGCCAGAGCTCATCAGTAAGCGGAGGGCTACTGGTGAGCGCTACTACTCCTGTCTCTCCTTCAAGATCCTGCACTACCTTGTCGGTCCATCTACGCTGGACCGGTTCGTCAGCTTCCTGCAGTGCCTTAATAGACTCTGGGGCGGAGGGCTGTTTTATGGACGAGACCTGGGCTCGGGAACATGACATTCCTCTCAGACAGTTAAGGGAGTCCACGGCCTTGTTCGCCCTGGATGGTAGTCCTCTCCCCAGGATTCAGCGTGAGACGCTACCTTTAACCCTCACTGTTTCTGGTAATCATAGCGAAACCATTTATTTTTTGATTTTTCGTTCACCTTTTACACCTGTTGTTTTGGGCCATCCCTGGCTAGTTTGTCATAATCCTTCCATTAATTGGTCTAGTAATTCTATCCTCTCCTGGAACGTCTCTTGTCATGTGAAATGTTTAATGTCTGCTATCCCTCCTGTTTCCTCTGTCTCTTCTTCACAGGAGGAGCCTGGTGATTTGACAGGGGTGCCGGAGGAATATCACGATCTGCGCACGGTGTTCAGTCGGTCCAGGGCCACCTCTCTTCCTCCACACCGGTCGTATGATTGTAGTATTGATCTCCTTCCGGGAACCACTCCCCCCCGGGGTAGACTATACTCTCTGTCGGCTCCCGAACGTAAGGCTCTCGAGGATTATTTGTCTGTAGCTCTTGACGCCGGTACCATAGTCCCCTCCTCCTCTCCCGCCGGAGCGGGGTTTTTTTTTGTCAAGAAGAAGGACGGGTCTCTGCGCCCCTGCATAGATTATCGAGGGCTGAATGACATAACAGTTAAGAATCGTTATCCGCTTCCTCTTATGTCTTCAGCCTTCGAGATCCTGCAGGGAGCCAGGTTTTTCACTAAGTTGGACCTTCGTAACGCTTACCATCTCGTGCGCATCAGGGAGGGGGACGAGTGGAAGACGGCGTTTAACACTCCGTTAGGGCACTTTGAATACCGGGTTCTTCCTTTCGGCCTCGCTAACGCTCCAGCTGTCTTTCAGGCATTAGTCAATGATGTCCTGAGAGACATGCTGAACATCTTTGTTTTCGTTTACCTTGACGATATCCTGATTTTTTCACCGTCACTCCAGATTCATCTTCAGCACGTTCGACGTGTCCTCCAGCGCCTTTTAGAGAATTGTCTTTTTGTGAAGGCTGAGAAGTGCACTTTTCATGCCTCCTCCGTCACATTTCTCGGTTCTGTTATTTCCGCTGAAGGCATTAAGATGGATCCCGCTAAGGTCCAAGCTGTCATTGATTGGCCCGCCCCTAAGTCACGCGTCGAGCTGCAGCGCTTTCTCGGCTTCGCGAACTTCTATCGTCGTTTCATCCGTAATTTCGGTCAGGTGGCAGCTCCTCTCACAGCCCTTACTTCTGTCAAGACGTGCTTTAAGTGGTCCGTTTCCGCCCAGGGAGCTTTTGATCTCCTCAAGAATCGTTTTACATCCGCTCCTATCCTTGTTACACCTGACGTCTCTAGACAGTTCGTTGTCGAGGTTGACGCGTCAGAGGTGGGCGTGGGAGCCATTCTTTCTCAGCGCTCCCTCTCTGACTACAAGGTCCACCCATGCGCGTATTTTTCTCATCGCCTGTCGCCGTCGGAACGTAACTATGATGTGGGAAACCGCGAACTGCTCGCCATCCGGTTAGCCCTAGGCGAATGGCGACAGTGGTTGGAGGGGGCGACCGTTCCTTTTGTCGTTTGGACTGACCATAGGAACCTTGAGTACATCCGTTCTGCCAAACGACTTAATGCGCGTCAGGCGCGTTGGGCGCTGTTTTTCGCTCGTTTCGAGTTCGTGATTTCTTATCGTCCGGGCTCTAAGAACACCAAGCCTGATGCTTTATCTCGTCTCTTCAGTTCTTCAGTAGCCTCCACTGACCCCGAGGGGATTCTCCCTGAGGGGCGTGTTGTCGGGTTGACTGTCTGGGGAATTGAGAGGCAGGTAAAGCAAGCGCTCATTCACACTCCGTCGCCGCGCGCTTGTCCTAGGAACCTTCTTTTCGTTCCCGTTCCTACTCGTCTGGCCGTTCTTCAGTGGGCTCACTCTG
This sequence comes from Oncorhynchus mykiss, assembly GCF_013265735.2. Classification (NCBI taxonomy): domain Eukaryota; kingdom Metazoa; phylum Chordata; class Actinopteri; order Salmoniformes; family Salmonidae; genus Oncorhynchus; species Oncorhynchus mykiss. The sequence goes on from NC_048577.1 coordinate 61,112,199, forward strand.
CCAAGTTAGCCGGCCACCCTGGCGTTCGGGGTACGCTTGCTTCCATTCGCCAGCGTTTTTGGTGGCCCACCCGGGAGCATGACACGCGTCGTTTCGTGGCTGCTTGTTCGGTCTGCGCGCAGACTAAGTCCGGTAACTCCCCTCCTGCCGGCCGTCTCAGGCCGCTTCCCATTCCCTCTCGACCGTGGTCTCACATCGCCTTAGATTTTGTCACCGGACTGCCTTCGTCAGCGGGGAAGACTGTTATTCTTACGGTTGTCGATAGGTTCTCTAAGGCGGCTCATTTTATTCCCCTTGCTAAGCTTCCTTCTGCTAAAGAGACGGCACAAATCATCATCGAGAATGTTTTCAGAATTCATGGCCTTCCGTCAGACGTCGTTTCGGACAGAGGTCCGCAATTCACGTCTCAATTTTGGAGGGAGTTTTGCCGTTTGATTGGGGCTTCCGTCAGTCTCTCTTCCGGCTTTCACTCCCAGTCTAACGGTCAAGCAGAACGGGCCAATCAGACTATTGGTCGCATCTTACGCAGTCTTTCTTTTCGCAACCCTGCGTCTTGGTCAGAACAGCTCCCCTGGGCAGAATACGCCCACAACTCGCTTCCTTCGTCTGCGACCGGGCTATCTCCTTTTCAGAGTAGCCTCGGGTACCAGCCTCCGCTGTTCTCATCTCAGTTCGCCGAGTCCAGCGTCCCCTCCGCTCAGGCTTTTGTCCAACGTTGCGAGCGCACCTGGAAGAGGGTCAGGTCTGCACTTTGCCGTTATAGGACGCAGACTGTGAGGGCTGCTAATAAGCGTAGAACTAAGAGTCCTAGATATTGTCGCGGTCAGAGAGTTTGGCTCTCCACTCAGAACCTTCCCCTTAAGACGGCTTCTCGCAAGTTGACCCCGCGGTTCATTGGTCCGTTCCGTATTTCTCGGGTCATTAATCCTGTCGCAGTTCGACTTCTTCTTCCGCGATACCTTCGTCGCGTCCACCCGGTCTTCCATGTCTCCTGTATTAAGCCCGTTCTTCGCGCCCCCGCTCGTCTCCCCCCCCCCCCCCCCCATCCTTGTCGAGGGCGCACCCATCTACAGGGTCCGCAGGATTTTGGACATGCGTCCTCGGGGCCGTGGTCACCAGTACCTCGTTGATTGGGAGGGGTACGGTCCTGAGGAGAGGAGTTGGGTTCCCTCTCGGGACGTGCTGGACCGTGCGCTGATCGAGGATTTCCTCCGTTGCCGCCAGGTTTCCTCCTCGAGTGCGCCAGGAGGCGCTCGGTGAGTGGGGGGGTACTGTCATGTATTGTCATGTTGTGTCTTTCTGTCCTTTCCTTTCACCCTGTCTCCCTCTGCTGGTCGTATTAGGTTACCTTTTCTCCCCCGCTTTCCCCCAGCTGTTCCTTGTCTCCTCTTGACTACCTCGTCACCCCTTCTCCCACCTGTTCCCCTTTTCCCTCTGATTAGTCCCCTATATCTCTCTCTGTTTTTGTTCCTGTCCTTGTCGGATTCTTGTTTGTTGTGTTTCATGCCTGAGCCAGACTATCGTCATGTTTGCTGTAACCTTGTCCTGTCCTGTCGGAATCTGCCGGTCTATCTGAGCCTACCTATGTTTGGTTATTAAAGAAGCTCTGTTTAAGTTAGTTCGCTTTTGGGTCCTCATTCACTCACCGTAACATTATGGAACAGCGGGGACTGTGAAGCACCACAAACATTGGCACAGACATATGCACACTAACACACACACATACACACACACTATAAATACACATGGATTTAGTACTGTAGATATGTGGCAGTGGTGGAGTAGGAGCCTGAGGGCACACAGTGTGTTGTGAAATCTGTGAATATATTGTAATGTTTTAAAATTGTATAAACTGCGTTCATTTTGCTGGACCCCAGGAAGAGAAGATCCGTAATAAATCACTGGTGTCATGACGTGGCCCTCTTTGGGTATAGCGAGTGCTTCCCCCTCTCTCCCTCTTACACCCAGGTTCTGTTATCTCAGGTCATAAATTCCTGGAGGAGACTCTCTCCCTCATGGCCAAGCAGAAAGAGACACATAGAGAGAACAAAGGAACTTCTACCTCACAGAACTTGAGAACTGAACAATATCCATGTTTTGGAGAATGTGTAAACGGTCGGTGGAGAATCCAGCTACGACCGGTCCGTTTTGTTTTATGATTGGGACCTCAGGAAAGACAATACAGCCACATTACCATAACTCTGTTTATACAGGAGCCTCCGTTATGAGGTTTGCATCTAATTATTGTATTTAATGAATGAGTAAAGATGAAACTATTTGTGAAATTATGTAAGGTGATGTTGAACTGTTAATGTGAGAGAATTGTATTTCTGTTTAAAGTTTAACTTGTTATGGCTGCAATCCCGATATCGGGATAAGTGTCATCAACAACCGCTGAATAGCATAGCGCTACATTCAATAAATATTACCACAAATATTTATATTGATGAAATCAAAAGTGCAATATAGGAAAACACAGCCTAGCCTTTTGTTAATCCACCTGTTGTGTCAGATTTTGAAATTATGCTTTACAGCGAAAGCAATCCAAGCGTTTGTGTAAATTTATCCATCGCACGATAAAACATTAAGTACACTTAGCATCAGGTAGCTCGATCACGAAAATCAGAAAAGCAATCAAATTAATCGTTTACATTTGATGATCTTCGGATGTTTTCACTCATGAGACTCCCAGTTACACAAATGTTCCTTTGTTCCATAAAGATTATTTTTAGATCCAAAATACCTCAGTTTGTTTGTCGCGTTATGTTCAGAAATCCACAGGAAAGAGCGGTCACGACAATGCAGACAAATTCCAAATAGTTTCCACTCCGATCACACCCTGACCAAACAAAACATAGAAACATACAAAGCAAACTATGTTACATGTCTAGTTTGTCTATTTCTATGTTTGGCCTGATATGGTTCTCAATCAGAGGCAGGTGTTAGTCATTGTCTCTGATTGGGAACCATATTTAGGTAGCCTGTTTTGTGTTGGGTTTTTGTGGGTGATTGTTCCTGTCTTTGTGTTTGTGGCACCAGATAGGACTGTTTTTTTTTTCTTTTCCCCCCACGTTTCTTGTTTTGTAGATTGTTGTATTTTCATCTTTATTAAAGATGTACAAAACTAACCACGCTGCATTTTGGTCCGCCTCTCTTTCACCAGAAGAAAACCGTTACACAGTGTAAATATACTACCATTCTCTCTGTGGATCATGGTCAGAGCCAGTGTAAATATATTACCATCCTCTCTGTGGATCATGGTCAGAGCTAGTGTAAATATATTACCATCCTCTCTGTGGATCATGGTCAGAGCTGGTGTAAATATACTACCATTCTCTCTGTGGATCATGGTCAGAGCCAGTGTAAATATATTACCATCCTCTCTGTGGATCATGGTCAGAGCTAGTGTAAATATATTACCATCCTCTCTGATGATCATGGTCAGAGCTGGTGTAAATATATTACCATCCTCTAGGTGGATCATGGTCAGAGCTAGTGTAAATATATTACCATCCTCTAGGTGGATCATGGTCAGAGCTAGTGTAAATATATTACCATCCTCTCTGTGGATCATGGTCAGAGCTAGTGTAAATATATTACCATCCTCTCTGTGGATCATGGTCAGAACTAGTGTAAATATATTACCATCCTCTCAGTGGATCATGGTCAGAGCTAGTGTAAATATACTACCATCCTCTCTGATGATCACGGTCAGAGCTAGTGTAAATATATTACCATCCTCTAGGTGGATCATGGTCAGAGCTAGTGTAAATATATTACCATCCTCTAGGTGGATCATGGTCAGAGCTAGTGTAAATATATTACCATCCTCTAGGTGGATCATGGTCAGAGCTAGTGTAAATATATTACCATCCTCTAGGTGGATCATGGTCAGAGCCAGTGTAAATATACTTCCATCCTCTCTGTGGATCATGGTCAGAGCCAGTGTAAATATACTACCATCTTCTCTGTGGATCATGGTCAGAGCTAGTGTAAATATATTACCATCCTCTCTGTGAATCATGGTCAGAGCCAGTGTAAATATATTACCATCTTCTCTGTGGATCATGGTCAGAGCCAGTGTAAATATATTACCGTCCTCTCTGTGAACCATGGTCAGAGCTAGTGTAAATATATTACCATCCTCTCTGATGATCACGGTCAGAGCTAGTGTAAATATGCCACCATCCTCCCTGTGGATCATGGTCAGAGCTAGTGTAAATATACTACCATCCTCTCTGTGGATCACTGTCAGAGCTAGTGTAAATATACTACCATCCTCTCTGTGGATCATGGTCAGAGCTAGTGTAAATATACTACCATCCTCTCTGTGGATCATGGTCAGAGCTAGTGTAAATATACTACCATCCTCTCTGTGGATCACTGTCAGAGCTAGTGTAAATATATTACCATCCTCTCTGTGGATCACTGTCAGAGCTAGTGTAAATATACTACCATCCTCTCTGTGGATCATGGTCAGAGCTAGTGTAAATATACTACCATCCTCTCTGTGGATCATGGTCAGAGCTAGTGTAAATATATTACCATCCTCTCTGATGATCACGGTCAGAGCTAGTGTAAATATGCCACCATCCTCCCTGTGGAACATGGTCAGAGCTAGTGTAAATATACTACCATCCTCTCTGTGGATCACTGTCAGAGCTAGTGTAAATATACTACCATCCTCTCTGTGGATCATGGTCAGAGCTAGTGTAAATATACTACCATCCTCTCTGTGGATCATGGTCAGAGTTAGTGTAAATATACCTCATGCTCTCTGTGGATCATGGTCAGAGCTAGTGTAAATATATTACCATCCTCTCTGTGGATCATGGTCAGAGCCAGTGTAAATATATTACCGTCCTCTCTGTGAACCATGGTCAGAGCTAGTGTAAATATATTACCATCCTCTCTGATGATCACGGTCAGAGCTAGTGTAAATATACCACCATCCTCCCTGTGGATCATGGTCAGAGCTAGTGTAAATATACTACCATCCTCTCTGTGAACCATGGTCAGAGCCAGTGTAAATATATTACCATCCTCTAGGTGGATCACGGTCAGAGCTAGTGTAAATATATTACCATCCTCTAGGTGGATCATGGTCAGAGCTAGTGTAAATATATTACCATCCTCTCTGTGGATCATGGTCAGAGCTAGTGTAAATATACTACCATCCTCTAGGTGGATCATGGTCAGAGCTAGTGTAAATATACTACCATCATCTCTGTGGATCATGGTCAGAGCTAGTGTAAATATACTACCATCCTCTCTGTGGATCACTGTCAGAGCTAGTGTAAATATACTACCATCCTCTCTGTGGATCATGGTCAGAGCTAGTGTAAATATACCTCATGCTCTCTGTGGATCACGGTCAGAGCTAGTGTAAATATATTACCATCCTCTCTGTGGATCATGGTCAGAGCTAGTGTGAATATACCTCATGCTCTCTGTGGATCATGGTCAGAGCTATTGTAAATATACTACTATCCTCTCTGTGGATCATGGTCAGAGCTATTGTAAATATACTACCATCCTCTCTGTGGATCATGGTCAGAGCTAGTGTAAATATACTACCATCCTCTCTGTGGATCATGGTCAGAGCTAGTGTAAATATATTACCATCCTCTCTGTGGATCGTGGTCAGAGCTATTGTAAATATACTACTATCCTCTCTGTGGATCATGGTCAGAGCTATTGTAAATATACTACCATCCTCTCTGTGGATCATGGTCAGAGCTAGTGTAAATATACTACCATCCTCTCTGTGGATCATGGTCAGAGCTAGTGTAAATATACTACCATCCTCTCTGTGGATCACTGTCAGAGCTAGTGTAAATATATTACCATCCTCTCTGTGGATCACTGTCAGAGCTAGTGTAAATATACTACCATCCTCTCTGTGGATCATGGTCAGAGCTAGTGTAAATATACTACCATCCTCTCTGGGGATCATGGTCAGAGCTAGTGTAAATATACTACCATCATCTCTGTGGATCATGGTCAGAGCTAGTGTAAATATACTACCATCCTCTCTGTGGATCATGGTCAGAGCTAGTGTAAATATATTACCATCCTCTCTGTGGATCACGGTCAGAGCTAGTGTAAATATACTACCATCATCTCTGTGGATCACGGTCAGAGCTAGTGTAAATATACCTCATGCTCTCTGTGGATCACGGTCAGAGCTATTGTAAATATATTACCATCCTCTCTGTGGATCACGGTCAGAGCTATTGTAAATATACTACCATCCTGTCTGTGGATCACGGTCAGAGCTAGTGCAAATATACCACCATCCTCTCTGATGATCACTGTCAGAGCGAGTGTAAATATACCACCATTCTCTCTGTGGATCATGGTCAGAGCAGGTGTAAATATACTACCAACCTCTCTGATGATCACGGTCAGAGCGAGTATAAAAATATTACCATCCTCTCTGTGGATCATGGTCAGAGCCAGTGTAAATATATTACCATCCTCTCTGTGGATCATGGTCAGAGCTAGTGTAAATATACTACCATCCTCTCTGTGGATCAGAGCTAGTGTAAATATTATACAATCTCCTCTGTGGATCACAACCTCACCGCTATCTGATCAAGAGGCTGAGGATGTCCTAAAATGAGTGCCACATCCGTGGTAGTGCCTGTCTTTGTTCCCTACAATGGTTCCGTGTGTACATGTGGTCTGGATTACCTGTAAGGCTGGCGAAAGATATGGAAAAAATAACCGAAGAAGTCTGTACGGTGCACTCTCTGAACCCTATCTGAACCCTAGCCATCACCTCTGAGGACAGACGGAAAATAAATGTCAGACTGGAGGCAGAAAATCCTTCAGTCTGAATCCCTCTGGAATGAAAAAGACGGTGTTGTGTGAATCCCTCTGGAATGAAATAGACGGTGTTGTGTGAATCCCTCTGGAATGAAATAGACGGTGTTGTGTGAATCCCTCTGGAATGAAATAGACGGTGTTGTGTGAATCCCTCTGGAATGGAATAGACGGTGTTGTGTGAATCCCTCTGGAATGAAATAGAAGGTGTTGTGTGAATCCCTCTGGAATGAAATAGATGGTGTTGTGTGAATCCCTCTGGAATGAAATAGACGGTGTTGTGTGAATCCCTCTGGAATGAAATAGACGGTGTTGTGTGAATCCCTCTGGAATGAAATAGACGGTGTTGTGTGAATCCTTCTGGAATGAAATAGACGGTGTTGTGTGAATCCCTCTGGAATGAAATAGACGGTGTTGTGTGAATCCCTCTGGAATGAAATAGACGGTGTTGTGTGAATCCCTCTGGAATGAAATAGACGGTGTTGTGTGAATCCCTCTGGAATGAAATAGACAGTGTTGTGTGAATCCTTCTGGAATGAAATAGACGGTGTTGTGTGAATCCCTCTGGAATGAAATAGACGGTGTTGTGTGAATCCCTCTGGAATGAAATAGACGGTGTTGTGTGAATCCCTCTGGAATGAAATAGACGTGTTGTGTGAATCCCTCTGGAATGAAATAGACGGTGTTGTGTGAATCCCTCTGGAATGGAATAGACAGTGTTGTGTGAATCCCTCTGGAATGAAATAGACGGTGTTGTGTGAATCCTTCTGGAATGGAATAGACAGTGTTGTGTGAATCCTTCTGGAATGAAATAGACGGTGTTGTGTGAATCCTTCTGGAATGGAATAGACAGTGTTGTGTGAATTCTTCTGGAATGAAATAGACGGTGTTGTGTGAATCCCTCTGGAATGAAATAGACGGTGTTGTGTGAATCCCTCTGGAATGGAATAGACGGTGTTGTGTGAATCCCTCTGGAATGAAATAGATGGTGTTGTGTGAATCCCTCTGGAATGAAATAGACAGTGTTGTGTGAATCCCTCTGGAATGAAATAGACGGTGTTGTGTGAATCCCTCTGGAATGAAATAGACGGTGTTGTGTGAATCCCTCTGGAATGAAATAGACGGTGTTGTGTGAATCCCTCTGGAATGAAATAGACGGTGTTGTGTGAATCCCTCTGGAATGAAATAGACGGTGTTGTGTGAATCCTTCTGGAATGGAATAGACAGTGTTGTGTGAATCCTTCTGGAATGAAATAGACGGTGTTGTGTGAATCCCTCTGGAATGAAATAGACGGTGTTGTGTGAATCCCTCTGGAATGAAATAGACGTGTTGTGTGAATCCCTCTGGAATGAAATAGACAATGTTGTGTGAATTCCTCTGGAATGGAATAGACGGTGTTGTGTGAATCCCTCTGGAATGAAATAGATGGTGTTGTGTGAATCCCTCTGGAATGGAATAGACAGTGTTGTGTGAATCCCTCTGGAATGAAATAGACGGTGTTGTGTGAATCCCTCTGGAATGAAATAGACGGTGTTGTGTGAATCCCTCTGGAATGAAATAGACGTGTTGTGTGAATCCCTCTGGAATGAAATAGACGGTGTTGTGTGAATCCCTCTGGAATGGAATAGACAGTGTTGTGTGAATCCCTCTGGAATGAAATAGACGGTGTTGTGTGAATCCCTCTGGAATGAAATAGACGTGTTGTGTGAATCCCTCTGGAATGAAATAGACAATGTTGTGTGAATTCCTCTGGAATGGAATAGACGGTGTTGTGTGAATCCCTCTGGAATGAAATAGATGGTGTTGTGTGAATCCCTCTGGAATGGAATAGACAGTGTTGTGTGAATCCCTCTGGAATGAAATAGACGGTGTTGTGTGAATCCCTCTGGAATGAAATAGACGGTGTTGTGTGAATCCCTCTGGAATGAAATAGACGTGTTGTGTGAATCCCTCTGGAATGAAATAGACGGTGTTGTGTGAATCCCTCTGGAATGGAATAGACAGTGTTGTGTGAATCCCTCTGGAATGAAATAGACGGTGTTGTGTGAATCCCTCTGGAATGAAATAGACGGTGTTGTGTGAATCCTTCTGGAATGGAATAGACAGTGTTGTGTGAATCCTTCTGGAATGAAATAGACGGTGTTGTGTGAATCCCTCTGGAATGAAATAGACGGTGTTGTGTGAATCCCTCTGGAATGGAATAGACGGTGTTGTGTGAATCCCTCTGGAATGAAATAGACGGTGTTGTGTGAATCCTTCTGGAATGAAATAGACGGTGTTGTGTGAATCCCTCTGCTCGATAGTTTAACGAAATACTGTACACTCTGTTGTGAATGAAATAGACAGTATTATGTGAATGACTCATTTCCAGCATCTTTACTTACACAGATTAATCCAATGGCACCGAAAGTAGTGTAGACACGATTGTTAACTAACTGCAAACCATTTTAGCTGGCAAGCTTAATCATCTTGGCTAACTGTGGGGCAAAACCATTAAATGTTTACCATTAATTAGCCACTGCAAATGCATTTGCTAGCAATCCCAACGCTCTCTCCAAAACAGAAAGATGCCTATAGTTATTTGTAGTGTTTGACATTCTATTACGTCTCCACATTCCAAGCGTATTGGGTTGGTTCGCCAGCCACAGATTTTGAAAATGTGTCAGGTTCCTGTAATGCCAATTAGTGTCCACTGACAAATAGTATCCATCCCCTGTGTTACAATGGTCTGCAACAAGGTCACACAAGGAGATGAAATGCTTTTGTTTCCGTTTTTTGGGATACTGGTTGTATCAGTTTCAAATGAACAGTTTCAGCAACCAGAACAATACATATTTATCTGGTTATATAATTGATAACATCCCACATCTTTCCCATGACGTCTTGATCTTGTCATGGAAAATGTCTTTACTTCGACTGACCAGTTGGAATCTGGTTACATGATGTCTTCTCAACCAGAGAAACGTACAGAAAATGGTGCCACTTTTGTCTGCTGGTCTGTCTCTTGACCTTGACAGTTACTCCAACATTTTCTTCTTGTTCTTAGTTTTGTTTTCGCTCCTGCTCCTGGCTCTCCTGGCTCTCCTTCTCTTTACTCCTCTTCTTATGTACTCTCTCCATCCAAGGTCACTCTACTTGTGGGCCTCTAGTTTCCTCCTGAAATGGATTTCAGATGTGATCAACCTCGTATCAAAATCAGCTCGCTCCTCTCCTATCTAGCAGCATCCTGTTTTATTCATGAGCGCCAGCCAGTCTCTCTCTCTCACTCAGTTTTTTTCAGGGACGTCAAGACCAGTCAGAGACAGAGCTTCGAAACACTCACTTATTTCTTACCATCTTCCCCGCTGTGTCCAAGAGCCATGACAACCTGTAGAGATGTCAATGGAGGCTGTCAACAGTTGTGTCCTTTCTATGCCAGTAAGTAGTCCTCCATAACAGTGTTCATCGGTGTGCATTTGCCATCATTCACATAAAACACATTTCATCTTTGAGGAAAATACAAAGTAATTATATTTTCACCTAAAATTCCCACACTATGATCTCCCTGCAATTCACATAATGGGTATTTACATAGCCATCTGAAGTGTGGGCTCACAGTGGAACAGTTGTTTGTCTATGTGGAACATGTTGGAATGCAGAGAATAGCATGGCTGAGGTGTGAATCTACAGCCACATAGCATGATGAACTAGTTCACCTTTGGTTTAGCATTTTAGTACCGTTTATACCTGGTGCTAACATGCGTCCTTTGTCCTAATCTTGTTCACATTCAGATTGTGCCCACATTTTAAATTGGTGTAGATGATTTATAGACGCATTGTGATCTGATTGTGATCAGATTCTCCTGACCACCTCCAGTGGTAGTCAGGCATGCATTGTATCTGTATACTGTATATTACAAGGTTAAACTGATCTGGATGGTCAAATAATTGAAATCATCATTATACAGCCCTGTAAAATCATTGACAGATGGCACCATTGACTTATGGCATCAATAATTATCTACAAATAAATAAATACATATTATTTTGAAAGAATATCTGTAAAATAATGTGCGTACAGGGAGGGACTAGGAAATCTGGCAACAATACTGGACACAGTGGACTGATAAAGATACATATTTTAATTAGGGCTGTGACAATACCACTATTGTAATATTTCTTCAATGCCAGAAATTCAAACAGGAAACAGTCCACACTCTTTGGTCCTTTATAAACCCAACGTATGTAGAATAGTGTGCTATAGGAATATAAATACATCGACTCTGGAGGACAACATAACGATGTTTGTTTCCAACATTAGGGCTGTTCTCCTAAAGAGGTCAAATCTGCTTTGTGTTTTGTTTCCTTGCCATGATACTAACGAGTATCATGATACTGGTATCGTCCTGGCCCTAATTTGAATACCATGTCAAATCAAATTTGTACATGTCCCATGCTTCGTAAACAACTGCTGTCGACTAACAATGAAATGCTTACTTACGGGCAGTAGCGGCATGTGGCTAAGATCACAGGGGAAGCCAATCCAGAGCGAAAGCCATATTACAAGCTACAGTACAGTATGTGTTGTGGTAATTGTGTTGTTTTCTCTGTAACCTGTTAGTTCATATGCCTTGCCACTGTGATATATAGTCCTAAGGCTGAGACAATAAGAACACACAGTGGCAGAAAGTACATTCAACCACACTTTTGTTTTACCACAAAATCAGAGAGCAACCTCTGTCTGGTGAATTCCACAAAATATATTGCATGTAACAAACAGTTACATAACCTACAGCATGGTCAAGGTAGTTAATGTTTCCGACACACTCCACAGAGACTTACCGCCCGTCTCAAAGAATACAGGAGCTGTCGCCATTATTCCAGCACCATTTACACTTCAACATTTCAACATCATCTAATCAACTCTGCTTAGTCTAATACAATGAGAACTAAAAGAAACCAAAAACGACTTAGTCCAATCTACATGAGCTTAATATGATGTGGCTGTCCATGGTACTGATTTCTGTGTGTTTGTGTGTGTGTGTGTGTGTGTGTGTGTGCGTGCAAGTCAAAAAAACATGTTGTCTCACCCTACTTGTAGAGAAACGCCAATGCCACCCTCCTCTCTTTCATGTTGCCTAAACGGTCTATAACTCTGTCATACAGTACACACTTTTATTTTTTGTTGTCCTAGGCTACCAGGCTAAAATACTGGCTTGCTAGACTAACTTCTTTTCATGGGCAATGATACACCAGCCAAGCTAGTTAACATTAGCCCACTACATCTAGTTACATGTTGAACTTCCATCCTCTTAGGCCAGGGGCATAATATATGAACTTATGGTTGGATCAGACTTGCCGTAATAATCATTGGCCAGTACAGAGAATTAAGTAAAACCACAAGTCCAAATCTCCATCCATGGCAAATTTAGAAAAGGGATGATTTTAGCTAGCTACCTAGCCACCGGAGGACATCAACACAACGAGATTCAGATTCGGCTTGTGATGTGATTGGTCTAAAGCCAAATCCAAACTGGCTTCCCTTGACACTTTATTTTGGTGTTCCAGGACCATTCACAGCTAAGCTTGCTCAGTTTAGCTCAACGCTGATTGGCTATTATATTTTTTTAAATTGCGGTACGAGGCCAAATGCTCTCTGGCTTCCCTTGCATTCAATGCTACTGGCGGCAACAATATCATACTCTTTCTTACCAGACAGCATCAGATAGATACGCTACAAATACTGCGACGGAGGGGCACTGTTTCGTTCGCTTGGATGCTTTTTCCGGCGAAACACTTTCAGGCTCTTGCAAATTGAAGGATTTTTATGAAATACAAAGAGACAAAAGATAAATTATTAAGGTCCATTTTTTTGGGGACAAGCCTGGCTCCCCCTGGCATCCATAAACACACACCACTGTTTACGGGCCCTTCCCAACAATGCAGACAGAAACAAACAAGTCAAATAATGGAAAAGTAACACATAATAACACAAGTAATAATACATACACAATGAGTAACAAAAACTTGTGTAAATTCCACCAACACTCGTAGTCTTAGATCAGATCACGAAAACCATATGTTAGGTCAATGTGAAAATGGGGCTCTGGACGACACTGATCTTGCATACAGATTAGCCTTTGGAACACTGCATACTCCTCTATGCACCAGCAGGGCCGTGGAGGGATTTAATTCATAGTTGATGCTTTTTTTTAACTTCCTGTCCCCTTATCGGGATTTATTGATCTGCCATCCAGTGAGAGTATGTGGGTCAGTCAAGAGCTTATTGTATACTTAATGACTCATGTAAACATACAGTTAGGGACACGGACACGGACACGGACACGGACACACACACACACACACACACACACACACACACACACACACACACACACACACACACACACACACACACACACACACACACACACACACACACACACACACACACACACACACAGAGACACACACACACACACACACACACAGACCAAGGCACCTGTAAGTTCCCGGACATTTCTGGGGGGAATGGCCCTAGCCCTCACCCTCCGATCCAACAGGTCCCAGACGTGCACAATGGGATTGAGATCCGGGCTCTTCAATGGCCATGGCAGAACACTGACATTCCTGTCTTGCAGGATATCACACACAGAACGAGCAGTATGGCTGGTGGCACTGTCATGCTGGAGGGTCATGTCAGGATGAGCCTGCAGGAAGGGTACCACATGAGAGAGGAAGATGTCTTCCCTGTAACGCACAGCGTTGAGATTGCCTGCAATGACAACAAACTCAGTCCGATGCTGCTGTGACACACCACCTCCAGAGTACAGGCCTCAGTGTAACGCTCATTCCTTCAACATTACACGCAATCCAACCATCACCCCTGTGGAGACAAAACTGTGAATCGTCAGTGAAGAGCACTTTTGCCAGTCCTGTCTGGTTCAGCAACGGTGGGTTTGTACCTATAGGCGACGTTGTTGCCATTGATGTCTGGTGAGGACCTGCCTTACAACAGGCCTACAAGCACACAGTCCAGCCTCTCTCAGCCTATTGCGGACAGTCTGAGCACTGATGGAGGGATTGTGCATTCCTGGTGTAACTCTGGCAGTTGTTGTTGCCATCCTGTACCTGTCCCGCAGGTGTGATGTTTGGATGTACCGATCCTGTGCAGGTGTTGTTACATGTAGTCTGCCACTGCGAGGACGATCAGCTGTCTGTCCTGTCTCCCTGTAGTGCTGTCTTAGGCATCTCACAGGACTTCAGTCTAATTTCTCCTGTAAGTCACTCTGGATAACGGTATAACGTGTTGTGCCAGTGGGAGCATAGAGTGGTTTATACATGACTGTGCTGTATTCTACTCAGACATGGACACTATTAGGGAGGCAATACTTTAAAGTGAAAATTCACTCAAAAACGTTTGTTGTTGTATTTTTCTTCTGTTGATACAGTCAAAAACATGTGTATGTCAGCAGTCAAGTTTTGCGTCATCATGATGATGTGGCCAGTGACACGTTGCTTCTTGAAAGTCCAATACCTTGAACACTTGACTGCTGACATGCAGAACATTTTGGGACTGTATCAACAGTGGGATATTGAAGAAAAAAAACATTTATCACAGTGAATTGTGGAGCATCTGAGCAAACAGTCCACCTGGAGGTCGGACCATGTAGCCTCTGACATTTTCACGGCGCCAGTTAGCTAGCACATTTTGGTTTTGGCCGCTGCAGTTCCCCTCCCTTCCCGGCTCTGGCTGATGCTCTTATCTCCAGCTTCCATGACCTCATGAATCATGTCCAGCTAGCCATTCATTACTGTCAGCTTTGTTGTTAGCTATGCATTAGAGTTAGCTTTGTTGCTAGCTATTCATTAGAGTCAGTTTTATTAGCTTTGTTCCTCTGATAGGCACCACTGTCACAGTTAAACGTTTAATGATAGTTGGGTTTGATCTATGACCAGGCACAGGAAATTGAGCTGATGATGGTAGCAGCTAAGAAAAGCATTCTGTTGTGTTGTTGTCAGTGGAGACGGAGGGTGATGTGGGGATGTTTTATTGTTTGTGGACAGGGATGGGGATTGATGGAGGGAGGGGGGATTGATGGAGGGAGGCGGGATTGATGGAGGGAGGGGGGATTGATGGAGGGAGGGGGATTGATGGAGGGAGGAGAGGATTGATGGAGGGAGGGGGGATTGATGGAGGGAGGGGGGATTGATGGAGGGAGGGGGGATTGATGGCGGGAGGGGGGATTGATGGAGGGAGGATTGATGGAGGGAGGGGGGATTGATGGAGGGGGGATTGATGGAGGGAGGAGGGATTGATGGAGGGAGGGGGGATTGATGGAGGGAGGGGGAATTGATGGAGATAGGGAGGAGAGGGAAGTGATATACCTTTACGCAACAGACAGGAGTGGAATTTGGTTTTGGATTTAATGTTTTGCTGTTCTTTTTCTGTATCACATTTAGTCTAATGACACATACTGTGAGAGACTTTCAAATGAAATCACATTAATTTACAATACATTGTTACCCCTGAAATATTCCTGATATGACTTGTACGTCCAGAGAGTTCTTATGTCATAACACTATGCCTCGATCAGACGATTAATGGAAAATGTCATGATGTTCTATTCAGACTGTTGCTCCTGCCGCTCTGCCATTGTCTTTGCCATTTATTTGACACTGCATCTTATACCATTGACGTTTGGTGACTGGCAGGGACAGAATTTCAAAGGGCTGTCTGGGTCACAGACAGTTTACAGATAGTGAAAGCCAGCTAAGCCTATGTGTCTAATCCCTACCAGAAGTGACAGTTTGTGAAGTGACAGACATGTCCTGGGGGAGCAAATGCTATGGAACAAAACTCACACTCCCTCACTCGTCCTCATCTTGCCAGCTGGCCCCAAGGGCACCAACACAGAATCTCCACCTCTAGTGCTCTTTAGTCATCTTATGCTCCACTGTGCCCCAGCCAACAAGACTATAATGCTACAGAAAGAGAATAAAGTACACTGTGTACCAGCCAACAAGACTATAATGCTACAGAAAGAGAATAAAGTACACTGTGTCCCAGCCAACAAGACCGTAATGCTACAGAAAGAGAATAAAGTACACTGTGTCTCAGCCAACAAGACTATAATGCTACAGAAAGAGAATAAAGTACACTGTGTCCCAGCCAACAATACTATAATGCTACAGAAATAGAATAAAGTACACTGTGTCTCAGCCAACAAGACTATAATGCTACAGAAAGAGAATAAAGTATACTGTGTCCCAGCCAACAAGACCGTAATGCTACAGAAAGAGAATAAAGTACACTGTGTCTCAGCCAACAAGACTATAATGCTACAGAAAGAGAATAAAGTACACTGTGTCCCAGCCAACAAGACTATAATGCTACAGAAAGAGAATAAAGTACACTGTGTCCCAGCCAACAAGACTATAATGCTACAGAAAGAGAATAAAGTACACTGTGTCCCAGCCAACAAGACTATAATGATACAGAAAGAGAATAAAGTACACTGTGTCTCAGCCAACAAGACCGTAATGCTACAGAAAGAGAATAAAGTACACTGTGTCTCAGCCAACAAGACTATAATGCTACAGAAAGAGAATAAAGTACACTGTGTCCCAGACAACAAGACTATAATGATACAGAAAGAGAATAAAGTTCACTGTGTCCCAGCCAACAAGACTATAATGATACAGAAAGAGAATAAAGTACACTGTGTCTCAGCCAACAAGACTATAATGCTACAGAAAGAGAATAAAGTACACTGTGTCTCAGCCAACAAGACTATAATGCTACAGAAAGAGAATAAAGTACACTGTGTCTCAGCCAACAAGACAATAATGATACAGAAAGAGAATAAAGTACACTGTGTCTCAGCCAACAAGACTATAATGCTACAGAAAGAGAATAAAGTACACTGTGTCCCAGCCAACAAGACTATAATGATACAGAAAGATAATAAAGTACACTGTGTCCCAGCCAACAAGACTATAATGATACAGAAAGAGAATAAAGTACACTGTGTCCCAGCCAACAAGACTATAATGCTACAGAAAGAGAATAAAGTACACTGTGTCCCAGCCAACAAGACTATAATGCTACAGAAAGAGAATAAAGTACACTGTGTCCCAGCCAACACGACTATAATGATACAGAAAGAGAATAAAGTACACTGTGTCTCAGCCAACAAAACTATAATGATACAGAAAGATAATAAAGTACACTGTGTCTCAGCCAACAAGACTATAATGCTATAGAAAGAGAATAAAGTACACTGTGTCCCAGCCAACAAGACTATAATGCTACAGAAAGAGAATAAAGTACACTGTGTCTCAGCCAACAAGACTATAATGCTACAGAAAGAGAATAAAGTAGACTGTGTCCCAGCCAATAAGACTATAATGATACAGAAAAATCTGGTAGTGAAGAAAAGGGACTTAGAAAAAGCAAAAGCTACAAAACAATATCAGTTGGTGACTCCACCCCAAAAATGGATTGGTATAATTCTATTTCCCTACTTCTAAATAATAGTTTCCCAACTCCGGTCTTCGAGTACCCCCGACAGCACACATTTTTGTTGTAGCCCCAGATAGAAAACACCTGATTCAACTTATTAACGGCTTGATGTTTAGTTAATAAGTAGAATCAGGTGTTCTTTGCTTTAAAAAAAAACTTTACTGTTTCGAGTGCTCAAGGACCGGAGATTTTTTAAATCTCATATTCAGCTTAGTACACAATGCCACACACAGCAAAGCTGGGCTGCTTCATGAAAGTGGATGAGAGGAGGAGTGTATAGTGTGGAGAGACTCTTAGAGGTTCTTTAAGCCTGCGCTCTATTGTGCAAAATGAAAATGTGTGATGGCGCAGCTAGACGAGAGACAACGATTGATTTAATCAGCCTCTGACTCCCCCACTTCCTCGTCTGGCCCAGCACCACTCGAATACAAACCAGGAATGCACTGTCCTCACCTTCCCATTAATGCAATTGTGTTGGCACCCTCTCCAGATAATGACTTCATGATGAAGCATCGTGGAGAGCTGGTGAAGGACTGTGTTATTCTCTTAAAAATGTCCACCAACTGTGCCTGGCTGGCTGGCTGGCTGGATGGCTGGCATTGGCTGTCTGGCTGGATGGCTGGCCTTGGCTGTCTGGCTGAATGGCTGGCATTGGCTGTCTGGCTGGATGGCTGGCATTGGCTGTCTGGCTGGCATTGGCTGTCTGGCTGGATGGCTGGCATTGGCTGTCTGGCTGGATGGCCGGCATTGGCTGGGTGTCATTGGCTGGCATTGGCTGTCTCTCTGGCTGGCATTTGCCCTTTCCTTTACAATTGTAATTGCTCGCTGTTTGACCAGACAAGTGTCAAGTTCAAGTTAAATATCAATAGACCCCGCCCCCCAAAGCATCATTTAATTTTTAAAAGCATGTGTGGTCTGACGTCTTCACTGGGCTTCCTTTCTCCCTGCAACTGTCTGCAACAATGTTGAAAGCCATCACCACAGACCTAGTAACACTGACAGTCACAGAACATCATCAGTATGCGGAAGCAGCATGCTCTCATATCTAAACAAGAGGAACAAGAGAGACTACTTGAATGTAGAGAACAACTTGACCAAGAACAGAACATTATGAAAAACTAACCAAAATGAGAACAACAGCCCCAAAATGTCTTCTCTAAGGTTAATGGCAATACAGCCGTTTGGTCTAATTGTCTAATGCCAACCAAGGAAGAATCATTCTGGCGTGTAGAGAAGTCAAAGCATTAGCCCTCAGCTACTGATTGGATTTCATTTAATTCTGACAGACTTTCTAATTAGGGAACCACTGTATAAATAGCTGAGACATCATCATGGAACTTGTTTAGTTCCATTCTATTTTAGTTTTCTTCTTGAGAACCAAGACCGAGGGAACATTGAATGTTTATTGTGCCTGAGGGAACATTGGCCGTTGATTGGGCCTGCCAGGGTATTCTCAGAGCAAGAAGAGGGTGACTGCATGGGTAAATGTCCTTGTGTGGCTTCAGACTTTTACCACAGTCATTTAGCAGACAAGTTTATCCACAGTGACGAACAGAACTATGAACATTGATACATATATAGTACCATATTTAGTACCATATATAGTACGTGGCAATTGAACCCACAACCCTGATGTTACCAGCAGCATGTTCTAACCCACTGATCCATAGTGTCTACATGGAAGGGTCCAGAAAGGAGCTCTCCTAGAAGGTCACGTCAATATGTCCCCGGGTCATCCCTGATTATCTGGACCAATTACGATTTTGCAGGTGTGCACATCTTTCAGATTTCATATCTCTCCTCCAAGAACCTAATTGGGTAGCTGGCAGAATTTTGCTCTGGGTTGTCAAGATTATTATCCAATGAAAACCTTACATTCCCTTGGCAATAAGATAAGATCATACACCTGAAGGTGAACTGTCAAAAATGACCAAAATTAAATCTTTATCAGTTCTTTAGTAACGTAATCTTTTGAAGGAGAAGTTTTAAGGCACGCAAAATGTATTTTGTGATTTGAAGTGGGATATTAGAGTGTTAAATCATAGTCCATGTTACCTTTAGATCCTATACTGAAGGACAGACTACCCTATACCAAGAACATTCATGAAAGTAGCAGAGTGCCAGTAGGCACCAATTATAAAGAGCAATAGTCCTGCATGATGAAACAGTTTGAAGATACCGTACATTGGTTCAATTACGAAAAGCCCAAAGCTTATTTAAGTTTCCAGTAACACAAACTCATTCCAAAACATTAACTCATTAATCCCGTACTCCCAATCACATTACCTGTGAGTCTACATTAAGCCGTCCATATTGATACATACAGCTGAATTCAATTCATCTGTAGACTATACAGATTGGAATTGACCTTTTGTCAATTGTCCCTGTTACATCAAACCCCAAATGGCAGTGTCATCATTAAAATCATAACAAAAGAAAATCACCAAGCAACCAGCTTCCTAAGTGATATTTTAGTCCTATTCCCTATGTAGTTAACTACTCCTGACCAGTTCCCTATAGGTCCTGGTCAAAAGTAGTGCACTAAATATGTATTAGGGCATCATATGGTTATATAGTTACTCTCTCTTCTCTCTGCCAGTGTTGGTCCTTTCTACGGGCGTCTGTCAACCACGTAATTACCTGACAAACTGGCCAGTCAAATGTCTCAGCCACAATAGGACAGTAAATAAAGGTAGCCCATTAAAAATGTAACACTTGTCATTAGCTTCCAATAAATACCCCGGGCCTGACTCCGTGTTACCTTCTCCCTGTGGACTGTTATGGTGCCGTGCCATGAATATCATGGCCCTTATTTCATTCCCACTTGCCCGCGGCCCGCTTGATTCCTGGAACCAAGCGGGATATCCAGCCTCGTTTGATATCTGGTACTGACCTTGAACCAAGTAGGCCGGTGGGCGGGGTTACAAATAGCCGTACTCAATGATTGGTCCCACGCAAAGATGTCACAGTGCTGTGTATGTTGTTAATACTCATGCACGAGTCACTGGCTCCATTTTTAAAAGAGAAGGTCAATCTGACTACGAACGGTAAAGCTACACTAACAAATACCTCTAAAGCTAATAATGGAAGCAACAAATTGGTCAGTTGAAGATGTCCAAGCTCTTTTAAACATCTGGGCAGACTCCATCATCCAGAGGCAACTGGATTCTTCCACCAGGAATGTAAAGGTCTTTAAAAAAATATTGGATACGTTAACCTATAAAACAGTCGACATTGTGCTGGGATGCAACCAGTGATGTCTAGTGGAGAGACGCTGGATTGGACATCACTGACAGCATTATTTAAAGCCATGATAATAATGAGCAGCGACGATCAGCATGGTAATACATAGTTTTTAACCCAATGTCTTTAGCGTAGCTAGCTGTAGCGTGTGAGAGTGAGCACTGCCCAAGACGTGAACTGATATCGTGTTACATAAACATCCTTGGAAGCACAACACCGTGGACATAGATACATGTTTGACTGAGTATTCGACTTTATATGATTCAAAACAAACATACTTATACTTTTCAAAGGACATTCCTGAACGTGTGGCATCAGAGGAAGCTGTGTGCTTGAACGGTGAAGACACAACCACAGAAATCTGCACCCCCAGACACCCAGGGTCCATCGAAACAATCAATGATACTGCAACCGCTGAGACCTGCACCCCCAGACACCCGGGGTCCATCTAAACAATCAACGCTACTGCAACCGCTGAGACCTGCACCTCCAGACACCCAGGGTCCATCTAAACAATCAACGCTACTGCAACCGCTGAGACCTGCACCCCCAGACACCCAGGGTCCATCTAAACAATCAACGCTACTGCAACCGCTGAGACCTGCACCCCCAGACACCCAGGGTCCATCTAAACAATCAACGCTACTGCAACCGCTGAGACCTGCACCCCCAGACACCCAGGGTCCATCTAAACAATCAACGCTACTGCAACCGCTGAGACCTGCACCCCCAGACACCCAGGGTCCATCTAAACAATCAACGCTACTGCAACCGCTGAGACCTGCACCCCCAGACACCCAGGGTCCATCTAAACAATCAACGCTACTGCAACCGCTGAGACCTGCACCCCGATGAGCCAAGGGTCCATTCTCGGTTGGTAAACAGTTCAACGTCAATTGATTGCCATGTTCACTTGTTTAGCCCTCAATCACACAATTTAGCTGTCTTCAACAGGGGTGGGCAATCTCATTCACAGAGGGCTTTTGTCATGGCAGGGTTATGTTTCTAAACGTTGTTCAAGGAGACAGTCTGAATCTAGGAATCTATATGTAAAACTCACACTGATTCAATGAATTATATTATGACCCAAGACCTTATATTATTTGCATCATTTGTGTATCTGGTTGGTTGATTTGATTGGCCTCACACTGGCCTTTGTGGATAAGATGCATTCAATTTGATGAGACAATTCATGGTTGGAGAACAAAAATGCACTCACACTGGCTGCCCTCAGGTTAACTTTGGTGTGTGCACCTTATTATTCCTGGACTGTACACCTCATTACTTCTGCCTATATATTTTCCCAGGGAAGAGAAAACACTGCGAGCACAACCAGCACAACAATACCTGAACTACAAGGGGGAAAACGAGGCCACATACCTGGAGACACTAAGCCCAGCATCAGCAGCCGAATCACCACCTCAATCAGCTGTGTGAAGAGGAGGCAACAGCCAGGGCAGCAGCCGGGACAGCGGCCAGGGACAGAGGCCGGGACAGCGGCCGGGACAGCGGACAGCTTTGGCACAAAATGCATTCAATGACTAAATATTTCTACATTTCTATGTAATACCGTATTGAAATATATTTCTAATCTACAAATGAAATACTATCAACAAAATTAGAACAAGCAAAGCTGATTCCTATTGTAGCTGAACACCTACCTAGGTGTTAGTCTTTCAATTTCATTACCATCTATACAGAAGGGGACATCTTAGGAATAATGCTGTACTGTAATGTAAACTTGGACCCAGCCAGATATAGAGAAGTGGCTGACAGGAAGAAGAGTGGCTGGGAGAGGAGTACGTATGCATGGTGGAAGAAGACTGAGAGGAAGATCAAGAGCTGTACTCAGATGAGATTAGGGCCACTATAATTGAACATGTAATAAATCATGATCTATCAATGAGAGAGGCTGGTCTGAGAGTGCAGCCAAATCTGCAACGCACAACAGTGGCATCTATTGTGAGAAATTGCCGGCAAAACAACAGGTAAGATGTGCATTCTGCAAGGGCATCTGACTGAACTGCACATTACAGATGTCAATTGAGCAAAGCCTCCAAACCCACTTGTGTGTAATTGTTTTTGTATTTCTGCTTAGGAGCCAATGGTTACCTCCCACAGAAGGAAGAGGTAGGATGTTCACTGCTGTGCAGGAAACTGAAATCATTGATATGGTCATCAAAAACAATTGCATAAAACTCACAGAGATTCGGGACACTGTTGGCAGACAACATTACATTTGGAAATATTCACAATGTAAGCATAACAACTATTTCTAGAGTCCTGAAATTTCTAGAGTCCTCAATTCAGGATGAAGCAGTTGTACACTGTCCCCTTTGAGAGGAACGAGTCAAGCAACTCAGGAACCAATATGTCCAGGTAAGATGACTATAAAATACAGAATTGGTTTTGAACTAAACCAAACAGGGCAGAGGCACACAATGGCATGTTTTAAGGTATAATGTAAACTACCGTAATAGCCTAACTCTTATGTTGCCTTGTGGATTTATTTTAGAGAGTCATGGAGATTGAAGCCAGGAAAACCCCCCACATATTCATCTTTGTGGATGAGGCTGGTTTCAACTTGGCCAAAACACGGTGGTGAGGAAGGAATGTGATTGGGAGCCACAGTGGACGTCCCGGGCCAGAGGGGTGACAACATCACAATGTGTGGAGTAATATCTTGTGATGCATTTCTGTTACACAAACCGCTAATTGGGCCATACAACACCGAGCGTCTCATTTCATTCCTGGATGACCTCTATGGAAGGGTTGGGCCATACAACACCGAGCGTCTCATTACATTCCTTGATGACCTCTATGGAAGGGTTGTGCCATACAACACCGAGCGTCTCATTACATTCCTGGATGACCTCTATGGAAGGGTTGTGCCATACAACACTGAGCGTCTCATTACATTCCTGGATGCCCTCTATGGAAGGGTTGTGCCCTACAACACAGAGCATCTCATTACATTCCTGGATGACCTCTATGGAAGGGTTGGGCCGTACAACACCGAGCGTCTCATTACATTCCTGGATGACCTCTATGGAAGGGTTGTGCCATACAACACCGAGCGTCTCATTACATTCCTGGATGACCTCTATGGAAGGGTTGTGCCGTACAACACCGAGCGTCTCATTACATTCCTGGATGACCTCTATGGAAGGGTTGTGCCATACAACACCGAGCGTCTCATTACATTCCTGGATGACCTCTATGGAAGGGTTGTGCCATACAACACCGAGCGTCTCATTACATTCCTGGATGACCTCTATGGAAGGGTTGTGCCATACAACACCGAGCGTCTCATTACATTCCTGGATGACCTCTATGGAAGGGTTGGGCCGTACAACACCGAGCGTCTCATTACATTCCTGGATGACCTCTATGGAAGGGTTGTGCCATACAACACCGAGCGTCTCATTACATTCCTGGATGACCTCTATGGAAGGGTTGTGCCGTACAACACCGAGCGTCTCATTACATTCCTGGATGACCTCTATGGAAGGGTTGGTCCGTACAACACCGAGCGTCTCATTACATTCCTGGATGACCTCTATGGAAGGGTTGTGCCGTACAACACCGAGCGTCTCATTACATTCCTGGATGACCTCTATGGAAGGGTTGTGTCATACAACACCGAGCGTCTCATTACATTCCTGGATGACCTCTGGAAGGGTTGTGCCATACAACACCGAGCGTCTCATTACATTCCTGGATGACCTCTATGGAAAGGTTGTGCCATACAACACCGAGCGTCTCATTTCATTCCTGGATGACCTCTATGGAAGGGTTGTGCCAGGTGAGGAAAGGGTTGCAGTGAGGCGAAATCTGCCAATTTTTGTAATCGTAAGGGACAATGTGGCATTTCACTACTCCCATGCAGTCTCTATTCCTCAACCCCACAGAGGAATTATTTTCCTCCCACCTTACTTTCCATTCCTCAACATTCCACAGAGGTATTGTTTTCCTCATGGAGGTGGAAGGTTTATGACCACCATCCACACGATCAAATGTCCCTCCTGGATGCAATGAATGCTGGATGCCTGGACATATCTGCAGAAGATTGCCAGGGATGGACGAGGCATGCCAAAAGATTATTTCCTAGGTGTTTTCCTAAAGATGACATAAGATGTGATGTGGATGAGAGCCTGCCAAATGCAGAAGACAGGGTTGACTACTGTATCTGTATTGGTAGATGGTGTGTATACAAATTCTTGTATTTTGGAATCACTCAATGCCAAAAAATGACGTAAAACATATTGAAGCATATTGCATCATGTCTGATTCATTCCTGTAACATATACTGCAGTGTATTCTAAACAGTAGAGAGGTGTCATTCTTGTTTTGTAAAGAAACGTAACAAACGAAAACATTGTGTAACATTGTGCTACCTGTTGTTCATTTTCTAGATTAGAAATATATTTCAATACGGTATTACTTAAGAAATGTAGCAAATAGCTGTCTTATTAAATGTTGTGTAATGTTAGGTTTTGAACTTAAGTTTAACGGTTTTGAAAAGAGTATGTAAACATGCGCAGATTGGCCTGTAGGTACGTAGAGTTTTGGTTGTGTCTGAGTGAGAAAAGAATGAATGACATTTGAAATATGTAGTCATTGAATGCATTTTGTTCCAAAGCAATGAAAAATGATCCACAGTTTGGCCCTCATGAACTGCTGCTGTGCTCACTGTGTGAAGAGTTTTGAAAAAGTGACCTAAGTATTGAGAAATGGGTCCAAGCGATTGTAAAAAACTGAAATGATACTAATACTAGATGGAATATCCAGACAAGGTGTTCTTATGAAACAAAAGTACTGTGAAAATCACGTTCCGATAGCCTTTCCTAGTTGTTGGTCATTCTAACTCTGAAAGATGTGTATTTCCTGGGGGAAACCACAAGAATTGAAATGTGAGGTTTTACGCAGAGAGAGAGAGAGAGAGAGAGAGACAGAGAGAGACAGAGAGAAAAATAGAGAGGGTGTGTGGTCTGTTTTCTATGTGTGTGTGTGTGTGTGTGTGTGTGTGTGTGTGTGTGTGTGTGTGTGATAAAGAGAGAGAGAGAGAGAGAGAGAGACTAACTAACAGGTAAGAGCGTTGGACCAGTGAACGAACGAACGGTCTCTGGTTTGAATCCCTGAGCCATCTAGGAGAAAAATCTTATGCTATGCCCTGTAGATGTGCCCTTGAGCAAGGCACTTAACTCTAACTGCTCCTGTAAGTCTCTCTGGATAAGAGCGTCTGCTAAATGACTCATTTAATATATAGAGAGAGGATATATTTGCGGATTGGATTAAACTTCACCTTGAAT
The DNA here is from genome assembly GCF_013265735.2 of Oncorhynchus mykiss. Lineage (NCBI taxonomy): Eukaryota > Metazoa > Chordata > Actinopteri > Salmoniformes > Salmonidae > Oncorhynchus > Oncorhynchus mykiss. The sequence continues at coordinate 61,138,087 of NC_048577.1, forward strand.
TGATGAAAGAACTTCTGAGCCACCCAAGCAGGCAAAGGGTTACTGTTGGAAGACACTTCAAGTCCTGTTAACCAAACGCCCACACAACGTAACACTACCATTACCAACTGTCCTCTCTTCTGAGTGACTACATTTTTCTCAGGTTCTGGCCTCGACACTCTGTCCTTTTTAAGTTTAATCCACTTTCACTTTTCGTCTAATCGTTCTTCAACTTGTCTTCCATTTTCTTTTCAACCACAGCCAATCAGCTGTTTAAACCAGATAAACAACGTTACCCAAGACCATCTGTCAAAGATCTTGATGTTAACAGATTTGAAGACACCCTCAATCTCTCACGGCTCTGACTGTTTTCATATGTTCATTTTTCTTCCCCACAACACGAAGAACAAGACAAATGTTTTCATAACATGTATCTTTCTATTCGTCCCTCCTGGCTCAGAGGCATCGGATGTTCTAAGAAACATCTGAGAGGTTTTCTCAGATAGCTTAACCCATCCCTGAAACATTTATCAGACTTCCCTCAGGCTTCCCTCAGGCTTGGTGCCTCCTCCTCTCAGATAGCTTAACCCATCCCTGAAACATTTATCAGACTTCCCTCAGGCTTGGTGCCTCCTCCTCTCAGATAGCTTAACCCATCCCTGAAACATTTATCAGACTTCCCTCAGGCTTGGTGCCTCCTCCTCTCAGATAGCTTAACCCATCCCTGAAACATTTATCAGACTTCCCTCAGGCTTGGTGCCTCCTCCTCTCAGATAGCTTAACCCATCCCTGAAACATTTATCAGACTTCCCTCAGGCTTGGTGCCTCCTCCTCTCAGATAGCTTAACCCATCCCTGAAACATTTATCAGACTTCCCTCAGGCTTGGTGCCTCCTCCTCTCCTTCCCTGCTCCTGGATCTGTCTGTGGGACATCTATGCAGAGATACTGTAGATATCTCTGATATCAGGCTGGCTCAGAGAAGTGTTCCTCTGAGGTTTCCTGGGTCGTGTTCATTTGGGCATGAAAAATAAACCATTTGAAAATGTTTTGCACTTGAAAACACAAATTAGTGTTTCTGATTTGACATGTCCTGGTGTTCTCTCCCCACTTCAGTTTGTTTTCTTCCATTTGGTGCCTAATAAACACAACCCTGCCATCTCTGTCTCCTTGGCTGCTCTATCACCAGACTACAGGGACCCAGGGTTAATATGTGAAAGGCTTTCACTCCACCAGAAGGAGATTGCAGGATAAATAATTTAGTGTTCTCTGCCCCTGGTCTCATGGAAATTGCATTTTTTTCCCCATCGCAGCTGCAAGGAGATGCAGGGCAAACTTGTTTGTTGCCAGGTTAAGCGTGTATTGGTAAACCACAATGTCTTTGAGGAATGTGGTTCCTGTCTTTATCATGTGTACATGCTTGACTGTCATGATTGTTAAATCTTCTTGCAAGGGGTGCAATCTTTGTTTCATTTGTCAGGTGTGCTCCTCAAAATGAACTTCAGATGAACATGGTCAAACCTCTGGGAGACACAAATGTTTCACAATTTTGTTGTAGCACTGAACTAGCACACCTGATTCAACTAAAGGGCTTGATGATTGGTTGAACAGTTGAATGATGCGTGCTAGTTCTAGAATACAGTAGATCAAATAGAATGGCAGGGGGTCTCAGAGGAGAGGGTGGAGAAACACCAGACTAGCCTGGATCATGCACTTCCAGAACATCAGCCCCAGTGTAATCTCTCCAAGACTACTCCATGGTAAATGGATGCCTCTTGTCCATTGTGGGCATGTCTGATGCCTGTTAGTGGAAAGGAGTGGACAGGACCATACAGAATAATGTTGGAGGTTTGGTCTAGACTCTGAAGCGATAGCTTCAGCTTATGAAAAGTTGAGGTTGAGGCTGGCTAATGGGCTGCCTGATTTGGTTCTGTGGCGTAATGCTGATATTGGTTTCAGTTCAGGGGTCCATGACGTAATCAGTGGTGAGAGCACGGCACAGCAGTGTAGAGGAGAGCAGGCTAAGAGACTGTGACAGTGGGATGTGGTATGCAGGGGAGGGGAGGGGGGCTGCTGCATGGATTCAGGCACTCAAGCAAAGGATTGTTAAGCATTGTTAAGATATAGAGTCCTACCTCATTGGGACTCACCTGGTTAAATAAAGTATGCGTAAGTAAAAAATAAAATAAAATATAAAAGGTTTTGTAGGCCTACAAAACCTGCATACTCAGAGAGAAAGATGCCTATCTAGAAGTTGTGTTAATATGCTGTATACATTGTCTCACTGTGTGTGATCAGGTGTATCCAATCAAAAAGAACCTACCGTTTACAACCACTTGTTGCAGCACATGATGACTGCTGGTACTAATGTGACGGTTGTATTCAATGCCATACACACACACACACACACGCACGCACACACGCACGCATGCACACACACACACACACGCACGCACGCACGCACGCACACACACACACACACACACACACACGTATCATTTGCAGAAGAGTGGTTGTATACACAACATTGTTGTGTGTTCATGACTAGCAGGAGAAAGCTTACAGGAGATTGTTGACAAAGCACCAATGTTATCACCCAGCTGGGGGTGCTATTGTCCATATTTAGTCCCTGCAGTGCTTATATCCCACAGCAGATGAAAAACTCACTGTAACCATCACATGCTTTCTCCCCCATTACAGGCAGCGCTTCACAGCATGAAGCCTACACACACACACACACACACACACACACACACACACACACACACACACACACACACACACACACACACACACACACACACACACACACACACACACACACACACACACACACACACACACACAAACACAAACGTTGCCAACTCCAGGAGGTCAGACAACTCAGGCCCAATATGTTGAGTCACTCTTAGCTGGAACCTTTTCCAATGAAAATGGTCTCATCCAGCTTATAGTGATTATGATTAAATAACAGGAGATTGTTGTTTTTCAGTTCTAGGAAAACTATTGGAAAACCTCCTCTCTCTATCAGAATGGTTGACTGCCAGCCAACGGTGAACACACTGTAGGTAGAGGAAAATGACAGCTATTACAGAAGACAAGAAGAATGAGGGAAAAGTACATCTGTGTGTGTGTGTGTGTGTGTGTGTGTGTGTGTGTGTGTGTGTGTGTGTGTGTGTGTGTGTGTGTGTGTGTGTGTGTGTGTGTTGGCCAGATGAAACCAGTAATAATGTATTGAATGCCACAGTGCTCAGGGGGCTTACAGAACTATGGTTGATTTATCAGACAACAAAACAACTGTAAATACACAACAACCACGATCTGTATAACAACACGGAAGAACAAAAAGCCCTGAGACGCCAGGAGAGAGAGACAGAGTCCTCCAAGCACTGCAGGCCCCATGAGTTACCACCGATCTGAGAGGATTGAATTGGTTAAATTAAAGTAATGAGTGATCAGTGATGATCAAATCACAGAGATGTCCTCAAAGAATAGAGGTTACTGATGACTTTGAACTTTGAACAGGGTCAGTGTAAACTAAGGGTCTTCCAATCCCTCTCCCCCCCTCTCTCTCTCCATCTCTCCCTCTCCCCCCCCTCTCTCTCTCTCCATCTCTCTCCCTCCCTCTCTCTCTCTCTCTCTCTCTCTCTCTCTCTCTCTCTCTCTGCTATATGGTGCCACCTAATGGCTGATTTCTGAACTCTCCTCCTTCACTCATTCACCTGTTAAAGCTGTAAGGACACTTCTTGAGAGGGGTTAGGTATTAACACTGCTTTATCCCTGTATTGTTCCGGGTTTAAAGTTTCCTCTAGCTGTATATCTAGAATCAGCTTCGCCTCACCCAATTCTAACCTCATCCATCAGTGGGGGAAAAGCATGGTGTACAGCTACAACCAAAAGTGACTTTTCATAGCAGGTTAGAAGAGTATTTTAGCTAATCCTAAACCTAACGCTTTTCATAACCGTAGCCTAATTTTCCTAACCTGCTACATTAACCCTTGGTCTACAATGGTCGCTCCACCGTGGAAGTCATATTAACATAATACAAAAATCGACATCAAAATCCGTCTGTTTAAGCTGGAAATATGTGTTTTTTCCATGGGCTTTGTCTCAATCCACCACAATGAGATAAAGCCCATGTTTTAGTGCCTAAAATAAGGGCTGAATACATATAATCTTCCTGATGTATAATTGTTTCCTAATCTCCGGTTTAGACAGGGCTTAGACTCTAGAGGGTTTACTATCCTAACCTGTTACTTACTTCTGGCCGTAGCTGTGTTCCACAGAGATGGTTCGTTGATGCCTAGGCTTTAGCTTGGCTGGCTAACACAGCTTTGTGGCACACAGTAGATGAGTGGGCTTCAAATCCAATGGGCCACATGCAATATAAGTAAATTCCATAAAGTGAAGATTTTACATTGAATTGAATAAGAATGTCAATAATGTTCCAGTTATTGCATTGAAATTCAATTAGAATTTGACTGTTTTGACTGTTTGAATTGGAATTGAATTGGAATTGTAAAAACATTTCGTCTTTTAGAATTTAATTAAATTGAACTTCAAAATGTATATATTTCTCATTTATTGGCATTAATGCAATTGTATATTTCCCATACTGCTAGGCTGTCTGAACAGTGACATGATCAGCCTGAAAGGGAATTTAATTTGAAGTGGAATTGTTGGGGATAATTGTTGGGGATAATATGCTCACTCTACCTAGCTGTGTATACTTTATGCAAACTTGGTTTAAACTCTGCTGTCAGTATTCTGTCTCTAAATGTTGTCTATCACTAGCAGCACCAAATAGTACAATTCTGTGTATGTGCAAATGCACTTGGCGAATAAAATAATTTAATTGTTTTGAATTTATCGAACATTGGAATTGAGAGGAATAGAATTGTATCTGAATTCGAAGACTGACCTAGAATTTGAATTCTATTAAATGGAATTTACAGGGAGAGGGAATTGATTGAAAATTGAATTGGTGGAATTATCACCAACCCTTGTATACACACATCATTTCACCTACACACAACTCTCACACTCAGTCCTTTCCCTGCATGTCCATACAATGGAGCGATAGACTTCCGTGAAACATGGAGTATGTTTGCTCATGACGGTGTGTCGTCTCTTGAGCTGGACAATGCACTCCATTGTAGTTGAAAGATTTACCGCACTTACCTCTTGTAGACTCATGATATGACTGATAAAATTACAATAACCCCTGAAATACACACACAAATGCACACACACATGCATGCGCACACACACACACACGCGCACACGCACAAACACACACACACACACACACACACACACACACACACACACACACACACACACACACACACACACACACACACACACACACACACACACGCCCAGAGTCATATCATCTTTTACATACATCAGTCTGGATGTAAACCTACATGAATCAGTACTGGTTAGACTGTAGTCATGTCTATCAACAACCAGGTTATAAACCTACATTAATCAGTACTGGTTAGACTGTAGCCATGTCTATCAACAACCAGGTTATAAACCTACATGAGTCAGTACTGGTTAGACTGTAGTCATGTCTATCAACAACCAGGTTATAAACCTACATTAATCAGTACTGGTTAGACTGTAGTCATGTCTATCAACAACCAGGTTATAAACCTACATTAATCAGTACTGGTTAGACTGTAGCCATGTCTATCAACAACCAGGTTATAAACCTACATGAGTCAGTACTGGTTAGACTGTAGTCATGTCTATCAACAACCAGGTTATAAACCTACATTAATCAGTACTGGTTAGACTGTAGCCATGTCTATCAACAACCAGGTTATAAACCTACATGAGTCAGTACTGGTTAGACTGTAGCCATGTCTATCAACAACCAGGTTATAAACCTACATGAATCAGTACTGGTTAGACTGTAGCCATGTCTATCAACAACCAGGTTATAAACCTACATTAATCAGTACTGGTTAGACTGTAGCCATGTCTATCAACAACCAGGTTATAAACCTACATGAGTCAGTACTGGTTAGACTGTAGCCATGTCTATCAACAACCAGGTTATAAACCTACATGTATCAGTACTGGTTAGACTGTAGCCACGTCTATCAACAACCAGGTTGTAAACCTACATTAATCAGTACTGGTTAGACTGTAGCCATGTCTATCAACAACCAGGTTATAAACCTACATGAGTCAGTACTGGTTAGACTGTAGTCATGTCTATCAACAACCAGGTTATAAACCTATATTAATCAGTACTGGTTAGACTGTAGCCATGTCTATCAACAACCAGGTTATAAACCTACATTAATCAGTACTGGTTAGACTGTAGCCATGTCTAGAAAAACTGAAAACTAACTAATGATAAATATTATTCTGACATTAATTCAAGATAAAATTCATTGTGGACCTTTGACCATAGCAACAGACCCATGTTTGTTTTTTCTCTCCCACTGTCCACTTGAGAGGATGACTCTACAGGAAAACTCGCTACAGCCAACGATGTTCCCATCCCGAGGCCAGACATGCTCTGTTTCACACTTCCTCCTGTCCAGATCGCTTTTCACATCCTCTATCCGAGTTCCAAGTTCAGGTGTTGTTCTCAACAATGGCCATCTTGTGTGAACTCAACTGTCATCCCTCACACACCTAAAGCCATGTAATCCTCCACCCCTCAAGTTCCTAGTTTTAGTGTTACAACAGGTGATGAACGTCTCCAACTGAAACAGGCTTCTCTTTGTCTCTACCGTTGTTCCTCTTTATAACATCAGATAACCTGAAATGGACACAGAGACTGTTAGATTACATTCAGTAGAACTTATCATGAACAACAGGTGTTCACGAACTCATACCTCCAGCACCTGTCCAAGAGGAAATGGATATAAGCAAAGGTAGCTGTGTCTACAGCCTGATGTTCCGTTAATAGTCTCATCATAACACAACAAAGCTATTGGTATTGTTTCCTTTTTTTATTGTCTTTAGGCACGAGGATGATGTATTTCTACAGAACATTCTAAGCGGATGAGTATTTCAGAATCAAACAGTTTCACTTTCCATAATATATTTGGCATTGATTTGAAAGTGTCAGCCCTGTTATAACAGTTTCACTTTCCATAATATATTTGGCATTGATTTGAAAGTGTCAGCCCTGTTATAACAGTTTCACTTTCCATAATATATTTGGCATTGATTTGAAAGTGTCAGCCCTGTTATAACAGTTTCACTTTCCATAATATATTTGGCATTGATTTGAAAGTGTCAGCCCTGTTATAACAGTTTCACTTTCCATAATATGTTTGGCATTGATTTGAAAGTGTCAGCCCTGTTATAACAGTTTCACTTTCCATAATATATTTGGCATTGATTTGAAAGTGTCAGCCCTGTTATAACAGTTTCACTTTCCATAATATGTTTGGCATTTATTTGAAAGTGTCAGCCCTGTTATAACAGTTTCACTTTCCATAATATATTTGGCATTGATTTGAAAGTGTCAGCCCTGTTATAACAGTTTCACTTTCCATAATATGTTTGGCATTTATTTGAAAGTGTCAGCCCTGTTATAACAGTTTCACTTTCCATAATATATTTGGCATTGATTTGAAAGTGTCAGCCCTGTTATAACAGTTTCACTTTCCATAATATGTTTGGCATTGATTTGAAAGTGTCAGCCCTGTTATAACAGTTTCACTTTCCATAATATATTTGGCATTGATTTGAAAGTGTCAGCCCTGTTATAACAGTTTCACTTTCCATAATATATTTGGCATTGATTTGAAAGTGTCAGCCCTGTTATAACAGTTTCACTTTCCATAATATATTTGGCATTTATTTGAAAGTGTCAGCCCTGTTATAACAGTTTCACTTTCCATAATATGTTTGGCATTTATTTGAAAGTGTCAGCCCTGTTATAACAGTTTCACTTTCCATAATATATTTGGCATTTATTTGAAAGTGTCAGCCCTGTTATAACAGTTTCACTTTCCATAATATGTTTGGCATTGATTTGAAAGTGTCAGCCCTGTTATAACAGTTTCACTTTCCATAATATATTTGGCATTGATTTGAAAGTGTCAGCCCTGTTATAACAGTTTCACTTTCCATAATATGTTTGGCATTGATTTGAAAGTGTCAGCCCTGTTATAACAGTTTCACTTTCCATAATATGTTTGGCATTTATTTGAAAGTGTCAGCCCTGTTATAACAGTTTCACTTTCCATAATATGTTTGGCATTTATTTGAAAGTGTCAGCCCTGTTATAACAGTTTCACTTTCCATAATATATTTGGCATTGATTTGAAAGTGTCAGCCCTGTTATAACAGTTTCACTTTCCATAATATATTTGGCATTTATTTGAAAGTGTCAGCCCTGTTATAACAGTTTCACTTTCCATAATATGTTTGGCATTGATTTGAAAGTGTCAGCCCTGTTATAACAGTTTCACTTTCCATAATATGTTTGGCATTGATTTGAAAGTGTCAGCCCTGTTATAACAGTTTCACTTTCCATAATATATTTGGCATTGATTTGAAAGTGTCAGCCCTGTTATAACAGTTTCACTTTCCATAATATATTTGGCATTTATTTGAAAGTGTCAGCCCTGTTATAACAGTTTCACTTTCCATAATATGTTTGGCATTGATTTGAAAGTGTCAGCCCTGTTATAACAGTTTCACTTTCCATAATATGTTTGGCATTGATTTGAAAGTGTCAGCCCTGTTATAACAGTTTCACTTTCCATAATATATTTGGCATTTATTTGAAAGTGTCAGCCCTGTTATAACAGTTTCACTTTCCATAATATGTTTGGCATTGATTTGAAAGTGTCAGCCCTGTTATAACAGTTTCACTTTCCATAATATGTTTGGCATTGATTTGAAAGTGTCAGCCCTGTTATAACAGTTTCACTTTCCATAATATATTTGGCATTGATTTGAAAGTGTCAGCCCTGTTATAACAGTTTCACTTTCCATAATATGTTTGGCATTGATTTGAAAGTGTCAGCCCTGTTATAACAGTTTCACTTTCCATAATATATTTGGCATTGATTTGAAAGTGTCAGCCCTGTTATAACAGTTTCACTTTCCATAATATGTTTGGCATTTATTTGAAAGTGTCAGCCCTGTTATAACAGTTTCACTTTCCATAATATATTTGGCATTGATTTGAAAGTGTCAGCCCTGTTATAACAGTTTCACTTTCCATAATATGTTTGGCATTGATTTGAAAGTGTCAGCCCTGTTATAACAGTTTCACTTTCCATAATATGTTTGGCATTGATTTGAAAGTGTCAGCCCTGTTATAACAGTTTCACTTTCCATAATATATTTGGCATTTATTTGAAAGTGTCAGCCCTGTTATAACAGTTTCACTTTCCATAATATGTTTGGCATTTATTTGAAAGTGTCAGCCCTGTTATAACAGTTTCACTTTCCATAATATATTTGGCATTGATTTGAAAGTGTCAGCCCTGTTATAACAGTTTCACTTTCCATAATATATTTGGCATTGATTTGAAAGTGTCAGCCCTGTTATAACAGTTTCACTTTCCATAATATGTTTGGCATTTATTTGAAAGTGTCAGCCCTGTTATAACAGTTTCACTTTCCATAATATGTTTGGCATTGATTTGAAAGTGTCAGCCCTGTTATAACAGTTTCACTTTCCATAATATATTTGGCATTGATTTGAAAGTGTCAGCCCTGTTATAACAGTTTCACTTTCCATAATATATTTGGCATTGATTTGAAAGTGTCAGCCCTGTTATAACAGTTTCACTTTCCATAATATGTTTGGCATTGATTTGAAAGTGTCAGCCCTGTTATAACAGTTTCACTTTCCATAATATGTTTGGCATTGATTTGAAAGTGTCAGCCCTGTTATAACAGTTTCACTTTCCATAATATGTTTGGTATTTATTTGAAAGTGTCAGCCCTGTTATAACAGTTTCACTTTCAATAATATGTTTGGTATTTATTTGAAAGTGTCAGCCCTGTTCTAACAGTTTCACTTTCCATAATATGTTTGGCATTTATTTGAAAGTGTCAGCCCTGTTATAACAGTTTGCTTTGAGCTCCTGCCTTACTGTTGAACTTGGCAAATTAGAATTGAGAACTCTCATTTTTCACAGGTTAGCATTTTTCTATTGAATCTTGTTTTGGAGGCAGTGGTCACTAGCTGGCACAGCCACAAAGCCATAAAATCAGATTTTAAACCTAACTTTAACCACACTGCTAACCTGAATGCCTAACCCTAGCCATAAATTAAGGCCAAAAAGCACTTTTGTTTTCATGAATTCTTACAATATAGCCAATTTGGACTTTGCAGGTGTCATATCTAAGAGAAAATCTCTCAGTACTGCCTCCAGGACAAGACTCATGACAATAAACTTCAACCTGCTCATTTAACAATCTCTCCTCTTGCTAGAATTCTAACGATTTTGGAAGTATAGCTAACTCTGTCTCCAAGATTTATGAAAATGTACAGTTTACAGCATTACAGTCATAAACCTTCTCTTTTTACCTGTCAGTGAAACAGTTTTCCTCACGAGAGCCTGGGGGGACATGTGCAGATGTAAGGAATCTCTTTACTTAGAAGATCACAAGAAGGTCATATTTATCCAATAATGTAAGAAACTCTTAAATGTGGCAGAACTTACAGATCCAGTTATGAACAGAAAACACCCTTTGTCATTCACAGTGGCTGACTTCGGATCAGTGCCTACAGAACAGAGAACCCTCTAGTTGAAACTCTGAAAGCCCCTTGGGCATTCACAGTGGCTGACTTGGGATCAGTGCCTACAGAGAACCCTCTAGTCGAAACTCTCTGAAAGCCCCCTGGGCATTCACAGTGGCTGACTTGGGATCAGTGCATACAGAACAGAGAACCCTCTAGTTGAAACCCTCTAGAAGCCCCCTGGGCATTCACAGTGGCTGACTTAGGATCAGTGCCTACAGAACAGAGAACACTCTAAACCCTCGGAAAGCCCCCTGGACATTCACAGTGGTTGACATGGGATTGGTGCTTACAGATCCATATAAATCCAGACTTCACAGGGGCTCTGTTTTTCATTCCAGATGGGAGGCATTAAGGAAAAGTGTAAGGAAATATTCCAGCCTCCCCCGTGGCAAGTTTGTGCCATGTGAATAACTCGTCCAGCTGGTGCGGCTGAGAGACTCAAATCTTCTTACAAAAGCAGCCAAAAAAGAGGGAAGGCAAAAGCTGGAAAAACATTTGGGAAGGCTGGGATTTTTCTCTCATACATATGTAATGTGGGTGTCACGCAAGGGACCGCGGGGGTGTGAATGGGCTGATTGAGGAAATAAAACAATAAAAAAAATAAGATTGATGCTTATAACTGTCCTTTTTCACACAAGTGTGTATTATACATGAGTGAATTGAAAATGTGTTTTTTGCATTTCCCAACTCTTCCTGAGACATGCTCAGAGAGTGGGGTCATGGCCAGGTTCTGCCGGTATCAAAGGCAACCTTGGCGCAATTAGGGTTAAGTGCCTTGCTCAAGGGTACATCAACACTTTTGAATTAGACACCGTCCAGCTACTGGCCAAATGCGCTAAACGCTAGGCTACCTGCGCGGAACCCCACAGGATGAGCCAAAAACCAGCCTCCAGATGTGGACTGGTGGTTTGAGGAGGTAGAGGAGGAGAGGGAGGGGAGGAAGGGAAGGAGAGAAGAGGGAGGAACGGGAAGAGAGGGAGGGGAGGGTGGTGTGGAGGGGAGGGGAGGAGAGGGTGGAAAGAAGAGGGAGGGGAGGAGAGGCAGTGGAGGATGGAGGGGTGGGGAGGAGAGGGAGGAGAGGGTGGAGTAGAGAGGAGGAGAGAGTAATTCCCCTTTCAATCCAAGATAGCGTAGCAGTGCAGACGTGGTTTGTCGTTCTCCCCTGTACATATTGTATTTTTCGTCTTTTTTCATTTTTAATTTATTTTCCATTTTTAAATTAAATATACCTTCCGGTAACCCACCTCATCCAATTTGATACGGATCAGCTATTTTCAGCCAGAACCTTTTAGCCAGAACCTCCATCAGAAGCTAGCCATCAGAAGCTAACAAGCTAATTAGCGACTATCTATTTAGTAATTGTCAGCAACTGCTAGCTGCCTTTACCTTCGGCTCGGCACAGACACCAGTCGCTTTTAGCCTGGATAACACTTGCCAGCCTGCCAGTATCGGACTGTTTTCTCCACTACAACGCCGGATTCCTGCCGTAAGCCCTGGACCATTACTGATCATCACAGCTAGCTAGCTGCCACCGAGTGGCCCAGCCCCGAAGCTAGCTATAAGCCAGGCCCACCTCCCGGCCTGCTCAGTGATCACTCGCCTACAAAGCTGATGCCTCCCGGACTCTTCCCCAACACGGCTAGAATTCCACTACTCCACCGGATCCTTGCCATAAGCTCTGGACCTTTGCATGGGATCATCGCTGCTAAGCTAGCTGCTACCGAGTGGCTATAGTGGCTATAGTGGGACACTGTAAAGTCCATGGAGAACAAGAGCACCTCCTCTCAGCTACAGACTGCACTGAGGCTAGATAACACTGTCACCACCGGTAAACCAACGATAATCGAGAATTTCAATAAGCATTTCTCTACGGCTGGGCATGCTTTCCTCCTGGCTACCCCAACTCCGGGCAACAGCTCCGCACCCCCCGCAGCTACTTGCCCAACCCTCCCCAGCTTCTCCTTCACCCAAATCCAGAAAGCAGATGTTCTGAAAGAGCTGCAAAACCTGGACCTGTTCATATCAGCTGGTCTAGACAATCTGGACCCTCTCTTTCTAAAATTATCCGCCACCATTGTTGCAACCCCTATTACCAGTCTGTTCAACCTCTCATTCGTATCGTCTGAGATCCCTAAAGACTGGAAAGTTGCCGTGGTCATCCCCCTCTTCAAAGGGGGTGACACTCTAGACCCAAACTGTTATAGACCTATATCCATCCTGCCCTGCTTTTTTAAAGTCTTCGAAAGCCAAGTTAACAAACAGATCACTGACCATTTCGAACCCGCTGTGCAATCTGGTTTCCGACCTGGTACACCTCAGCCACGCTCAAGGTACTAAACGATATCATAACCACCATCGATAAAAGATTGTACTGTCTTCAATGACCTGGCCAAGGCTTTCGACTCTGTCAATCACAGTATTCTTATCGGCAGACTCAACAGCCTTGGTTTCTCAAATGACTGCCTCGCCTGGTTCACCAACTACTTCTTAGAAAGAGTTCAGCGTGTCAAATCGGAGGGCCTGTTGTCAGGACCTCTGGCAGTCTCTATGGGGGTACCACAGGGTTCAATTCTGTATTCATCTGGCCCTTCTTTGGACACTGTGTTAACTAACCACCAAACGAGCTTCAATGCCATACAACACTCTTTCCATGGCCTCCAACTGTTCTTTAATGCTAGTAAAACTAAATGCATGCTTTTCAACCGTTCGCTGCCCGCACCCGCCCGACTAGCATCACTACTCTGGACGGGTCTGACTTAAAATATGTGGACAACTACAAATACCTAGGTGTCTGGCTAGACTGTAAACTCCCCTTCCAGACTCATATTAAACATCTCCAATTCAAAATTAAATTTAGAATCGGCTTTCTATTTCGCAACAAAGCCTCCTTCACTCACCCCGCCAAACATACCCTAGTAAAACTGACTATCCTACCGATACTCGATTTCGCCGATGTCATTTATAAAATAGCCTCCAACACTCTACCTAGCAAACTGGATGCAATCTATCACAGTGCCATCCGTTTTGTCACCAAAGCCCCATATACCACCCACCACTGCGACCTGTATGCTCTAATCGGCTGGACCCCGCTACATATTCGTCGCCAGACCCACTGGCTCCAGGTCATCTATAAGTCTTTGATAGGTATAGCTCCACCTTATCTCAGCTCACTGGTCACGATAACAACACCCACCCGCAGCACGAGCTCCAGCAGGTGTATCTCACTGGTCATCCCCGAAGCCAACACCCCCTTTGGCCACCTCTCCTTCCAGTTCTCTGCTGCCAGTGACTGGAACGATTTGCAAAGATCGCTGAAGCTAGAGACTTATATTTCCCTCACTGACTTTAAACATCAGCTATCTGAGCAGCTAACCGATTGCTGCAGCCGTACATAGCCCATCTGTATATAGCCCATCCAATCTACCTACCTCATCCCCATATTGTTTTTATTTACTTTCTGCTCTTTTGCACACCAGTATTTCTACTTGCACATCATCATCTGCACATCTATCACTCCTGTGATAATTTTCTAAATTGTAATTACTTCGCTACTATGGCCTATTTATTGCCTCACCTCCTCATGCCTTTTGAACATACTGTTTTTAGACTTTCTTTTTTCCTCTATTGTGTTATTGACTGTATGCTTGTTTATTCCATGTGTAACTCTGTGTTGTTGTTTGTCGCACTGCTTTGCTTTATCTTGGCCAGGTCGCAGTTGTAAATGAGAAATTGTTCTCAACTAGCTTACCTGGTTAAATAAAGGTGTTCTCAACTAGCCTACCTGGTTAAATAAAGGTGTTCTCAACTAGCCTACCTGGTTAAATAAAGGTGTTCTCAACTAGCCTACCTGGTTAAATAAAGGTGTTCTCAACTAGCCTACCTGGTTAAATAAAGGTGTTCTCAACTAGCCTACCTGGTTAAATAAAGGTGTTCTCAACTAGTCTACCTGGTTAAATAAAGGTGTTCTCAACTAGCCTACCTGGTTAAATAAAGGTGTTCTCAACTAGCCTACCTGGTTAAATAAAGGTGTTCTCAACTAGCCTACCTGGTTAAATAAAGGTGTTCTCAACTAGCCTACCTGGTTAAATAAAGGTGTTCTCAACTAGCCTACCTGGTTAAATAAAGGTGTTCTCAACTAGCCTACCTGGTTAAATAAAGGTGTTCTCAACTAGCCTACCTGGTTAAATAAAGGTGTTCTCAACTAGCCTACCTGGTTAAATAAAGGTGTTCTCAACTAGCCTACCTGGTTAAATAAAGGTGTTCTCAACTGTCCTACCTGGTTAAATAAAGGTGTTCTCAACTAGCCTACCTGGTTAAATAAAGATGTTCTCAACTAGCCTACCTGGTTAAATAAAGGTGTTCTCAACTAGCCTACCTGGTTAAATAAAGGTGTTCTCAACTAGCCTACCTGGTTAAATAAAGGTGTTCTCAACTAGCCTACCTGGTTAAATAAAGGTGTTCTCAACTAGCCTACCTGGTTAAATAAAGGTGTTCTCAACTGTCCTACCTGGTTAAATAAAGGTGTTCTCAACTAGCCTACCTGGTTAAATAAAGATGTTCTCAACTAGCCTACCTGGTTAAATAAAGGTGTTCTCAACTAGCCTACCTGGTTAAATAAAGGTGTTCTCAACTAGCCTACCTGGTTAAATAAAGGTGAAATAATAAATAGATGAAAAAGAGGAGTGGAGAGGGAGGGGGATTGAAGACTGGGGCATGAAGGCTGAGCAGTTAGTCTCTCCCTCTCTCTTTCTCTTTCTCGTGCTCTCTTTCTTTCTCTTTCTCTCTCTCTCACTGTTCTTTGTTTCTCCCCACCATATGTACTCTGAAATGTGTGTTCCCCATTTAAAGCAACCCCTCTGTACCAAATGACTGTCATGTCTGTGTGTTATAGAACCAGATGCCTGTAATGTCTGTGTGTTATATAGAACTAGATGACTGTAATGTCTGTGTGTTATATAGAACTAGATGACTGTAATGTCTGTGTGTTATATAGAACCAGATTACTGTAATGTCTGTGTGTTATATAGAACCAGATGCCTGTAATGTCTGTGTGTTATATAGAACTAGATGACTGTAATGTCTGTGTGTTATATAGAACTAGATTACTGTAATGTCTGTGTGTTATATAGAACCAGATGACTGTAACGTCTGTGTGTTATATAGAACCAGATGACTGTAATGTCTGTGTGATATAGAACCAGATGACTGTAATGTCTGTGTAATATAGAACCAGATGATTGTAATGTCTGTGTGTTATATAGAACCAGATGACTGTAATGTCTGTGTGTTATATAGAACCAGATGACTGTAATGTCTGTGTGTTATAGAACCAGATGACTGTAATGTCTGTGTGTTATATAGAACCAGAAGACTGTAATGTCTGCCCAGTCCAATGCTGTCAGTCATCAGGAATCTGGGTTATGTTACCAGGCAGGAAAGCCTATCACACAAACACACACTGACACACAGGAACACAAGCAGATGCACGCTCACACAGCCATGCTCACACACACACAGCCATGCACACCTTCAGGCAGACATACGCAGGCACACATGGACTTACACCTGCATGCACATGGCAGAGCTTTTTACCATATCAAGCCTTTCAAAGAAATCCACCCGTAGTCTCTTGGGAAGCGGCAGCACCTGTGTGTGTGTGTGTGTGTGTGTGTGTGTGTGTATGTGTGTGTGTGTGTGTGTGTGTGTGTGTGTGTGTGTGTGTATATACATTATATATATATATATATATATATATATATATATATATATATGTATATATATATATATATACATATATATATATATATATATATATATATATATATATATATACATATATATATATATATATATATATATATATATATATATATATATGTATATATATATATGTATATATATATATATATATATATATATATATATATATATATATATATATATATATATGTATATATATATATATATACACGTGTGTGTGTGTGTTTTCATTTTGAAAATCTTTCTTTGGCTCCCAACATGTCTGGCCATCCACATGAAAGGCCTCTGTGGGAGCGGCCCAAGTCCCAACTCAAACACAGAGCTGATTTCCCTGAAACATGCCTCGGGGTTACTGAGTGCAGTGAGAGGGTTTGTGTGGACAAGTGGGCCCTGGAGTCCCATCGGCTAATTGACGCATTCCCATAGAGTTGACATCCACAGCTCTGAATCTCTGGTCCTATGGGATCTAGTTATAACTGGAGGAGGAGGAGAGGTGTAGAGTTGACATCCACAGCTCTGGATCTCTGGTCCTATGGGATCTAGTTATAACTGGAGGAGGAGGAGAGGTGTTGAGCTGTTTGTCTTTCTCTCCATCCCTATTGATCTTTCTCTCTCTTTCTCTGTGGCTTTCTCTCTCTTTCTGGTTTTCTCTCTCTTTCTCTCTCTCTTTTTCTCTTTCTCTCTTTCTCTCCGGCTTTCTCTCTCTTTCTCTCTCTCTCTCCGGCTTTCTCTCTCTTTCTCTCTTTTTCCCTCCGGCTTTCTATCTCATTCTCTCTTTCTCTCTGGCTTTCTCTCTCTTTCTCTCTCTCGCTCTGGTTCTCTCACTTTCTCTCTCTTTCTCTCTCTCTCTCTGGTTTTCCCTCTCCTTCTCTCTCTCTTTCTTTCTGGCTTTCTCTTTCTCTCGCTTTCTCTCCAGCTTTCTCTCTCGTGTATGATTTCTGTGTATGATTTCTGTGTGTTATAACAAGTGGTTTCTTGAGAGCGGCTTGCTGTGTCGTATTGTAGTTATTAAAATGAGTAAGAAAGGAGTCTTTGTCATATCCAGCATCTAAACCCAGTCGCACGGGTCATCCTGAGCCAGAAAACCCAACCCATTTTTACCACTGCATTCCTTGGCTGTATGGTAAGCCCAGAGGGGTCCTCTCTCTTTCTCTCTCTTCTTTCTTACCTCTTTCCTCCCCTCTCTCTCCCCTCTCTCCCCTCTCTCCTCTCTCTCCCTGCTCTCTCTTCTCCTCTCTCCTCCCTCCTCTCACCTCTCTCTCTCTCTCTCCTCCCTCCTCTCTCCTCTCTCTCTCCTTTCTCCTCTCTCATCTCTCCTTCCTCCTATCTTCTTTGTCCTCCCTCCTATCTTATCTGTCCTCTGTCCTCTCTCCTCCCTCCTATCTTATCTGTCCTCCGTCCTCTCTCCTCCCTCCTATCTTCTCTGTCCTCTGTCCTCTCTCCTCTCTCTGTCCTCTCTCCTCCCTCCTCTCTCCTCTCTCCTTTCTCCTCTCTCATCTCTCCTTCCTCCTCTCTCCTCCCTCCTATCTTCTCTGTCCTCCGTCCTCTCTCCTCCCTCCTATCTTCTCTGTCCTCCGTCCTCTCTCCTCCCTCCTATCTTCTCTGTCCTCTGTCCTCTCTCCTCTCTCTGTCCTCTCTCCTCTCTCATCTCTCCTTCCTCCTCTCTCCTCCCTCCTATCTTCTCTGTCCTCCGTCCTCTCTCCTTCCTCCTCTCTCCTCTCTCCTCCCTCCTATCTTCTCTGTCCTCTCTCCTCTCTCCTTCCTCCTCTCTCCTTCCTCCTCTCTCCTCTCTCCTCCCTCCTCTCTCAACATTAGCTCTGCGCACACACACACACACACACACACACACACAGAGTCTTTGGGGAAAGTTTTTCAGGACCATAGTTAAAAAGAGGAGCCTACAATAAATATTTCCCTGTCCCCCTGTCTCCTCCAGCCACACCCGTCCCGTGTACACACAAACACACACACACACCTCCCCTCCATGCAGGTGTTGCCCTCTCAGTAGCCCTCATTAACTCTGCTGCCAGCACTGGACAGTGGGCTGTGGAGGAGGGGTGACACACATTCCCTCTCCCCAGTTAAGTCTCTCTCTCTCTCTCTCTCTCTCTCTCTCTCGCTCTCTCTCGCTCTCTCTCGCTCTCTCTCGCTATCTCTCGCTCTCTCTCGCTCTCTCTCGCTCTCTCTCTTGCTCTCTTGCTCTCTCTCTCTCTCTCTCTCTCTCACTCTTTGTATCTCTCTGTCTCACTCTTTTTGTTTCTCTCTCTCTCTGTTTCTGTCTCTCTCCTGAAGTCAGCAGATAAGGATGAGGATAAGTTTGGCTACATTGGGACACAACACCTTCTATTCACAGATATGTGACTTAAGAGCAGTCTATCGTTCTGCCACACTTGTCCTTCTCTAAACAACACTCGCCAACTCTCAGTATTACCTACATCCACCACCCACTGCCTTACCTACCAGACCTGGGTCCTGTTCAGTACCATTCCTACACCCACCACCCCAATGCCTTACCTACCAGACCTGGGTCCTGTTCAGTACCATTCCTACACCCACCACCCCACTGCCTTACCTACCAGACCTGGGTCCTGTTCATTACCATTCCTACACCCACCACCCCAATGCCTTACCTACCAGACCTGGGTCCTGTTCATTACCATTCCTACACCCAACACCCCAATGCCTTACCTACCAGACCTGGATCCTGTTCAGTACCATTCCTACATCCCCCCCATTAGATTACTAATGTAGTGGGGTTTTGTCTACACTATAGATTACTAATGTAGTGGGGTTTTGTCTACACTATAGATTACTAATGTAGTGGGGTTTTGTCTTCACTATAGATTACTAATGTAGTGGGGTTTGTCTACACTATAGATTACTAATGTAGTGGGGTTTGTCTACACTATATATTACTAATGTAGTGGGGTTTTGTCTTCACTATAGATTACTAATGTAGTGGGGTTATGTCTTCACTATATATTACTAATGTAGTGGGGTTTTGTCTACACTATAGATTACTAATGTAGTGGGGTTTTGTCTACACTATATATTACTAATGTAGTGGGGTTTTGTATTCACTATAGATTACTAATGTAGTGGGGTTTTGTCTACACTATATATTACTAATGTAGTGGGGTTTTGTCTACACTATATGTTACTAATGTAGTGGGGTTTTGTCTACACTATAGATTACTAATGTAGTGGGGTTTTGTCTACACTATAGATTACTAATGTAGTGGGGTTTGTCTACACTATATATTACTAATGTAGTGGGGTTTTGTCTACACTATACGTTACTAATGTAGTGGGGTTTTGTCTACACTATAGATTACTAATGTAGTGGGGTTTTGTATTCACTATATATTACTAATGTAGTGGGGTTTGTCTACACTATATATTACTAATGTAGTGGGGTTTTGTCTTCACTATATATTACTAATGTAGTGGGGTTTTGTCTACACAATATATTACTAATGTAGTGGGGTTTTGTCTACACTATATATTACTAATGTAGTGGGGTTTTGTCTACACTATAGATTACTAATGTAGTGGGGTTTTGTCTACACTATAGATTACTAATGTAGTGGGGTTTTGTCTACACAATATATTACTAATGTAGTGGGGTTTGTCTACACTATAGATTACTAATGTAGTGGGGTTTGTCTACACTATAGATTACTAATGTAGTGGGGTTTTGTCTACACTATAGATTACTAATGTAGTGGGGTTTTGTATTCACTATATATTACTAATGTAGTGGGGTTTTGTCTTCACTATAGATTACTAATGTAGTGGGGTTTTGTCTACACTATAGATTACTAATGTAGTGGGGTTTTGTCTACACTATAGATTACTAATGTAGTGGGGTTTTGTCTACACTATAGATTACTAATGTAGTGGGGTTTTGTCTACACTATATGTTACTAATGTAGTGGGGTTTTGTCTACACTATATATTACTAATGTAGTGGGGTTTTGTCTTCACTATAGATTACTAATGTAGTGGGGTTTTGTATTCACTATAGATTACTAATGTAGTGGGGTTTTGTCTACACTATATATTACTAATGTAGTGGGGTTTTGTATTCACTATAGATTACTAATGTAGTGGGGTTTTGTATTCACTATAGATTACTAATGTAGTGGGGTTTTGTCTTCACTATATATTACTAATGTAGTGGGGTTTTGTCTACACTATATATTACTAATGTAGTGGGGTTTTGTCTTCACTATATATTACTAATGTAGTGGGGTTTTGTATTCACTATAGATTACTAATGTAGTGGGGTTTTGTCTTCACTATATATTACTAATGTAGTGGGGTTTTGTATTCACTATAGATTACTAATGTAGTGGGGTTTTGTCTTCACTATATATTACTAATGTAGTGGGGTTTGTCTACACTATAGATTACTAATGTAGTGGGGTTTTGTCTACACTATAGATTACTAATGTAGTGGGGTTTTGTCTACACTATAGATTACTAATGTAGTGGGGTTTTGTCTACACTATAGATTACTAATGTAGTGGGGTTTTGTCTACACTATATATTACTAATGTAGTGGGGTTTTGTCTACACTATATGTTACTAATGTAGTGGGGTTTTGTATTCACTATATATTACTAATGTAGTGGGGTTTGTCTACACTATAGATTACTAATGTAGTGGGGTTTTGTCTACACTATAGATTACTAATGTAGTGGGGTTTTGTCTACACTATATGTTACTAATGTAGTGGGGTTTTGTATTCACTATATATTACTAATGTAGTGGGGTTTGTCTACACTATAGATTACTAATGTAGTGGGGTTTTGTCTACACTATAGATTACTAATGTAGTGGGGTTTTGTCTACACTATATATTACTAATGTAGTGGGGTTTTGTCTACACTATATATTACTAATGTAGTGGGGTTTGTCTACACTATAGATTACTAATGTAGTGGGGTTTTGTCTACACTATAGATTACTAATGTAGTGGGGTTTTGTCTACACTGTAGATTACTAATGTAGTGGGGTTTTGTCTACACTATAGATTACTAATGTAGTGGGGTTTTGTCTACACTATATATTACTAATGTAGTGGGGTTTTGTCTTCACTATATATTACTAATGTAGTGGGGTTTTGTCTACACTATATATTACTAATGTAGTGGGGTTTTGTATTCACTATATATTACTAATGTAGTGGGGTTTTGTCTACACTATATATTACTAATGTAGTGGGGTTTTGTCTACACTATAGATTACTAATGTAGTGGGGTTTTGTATTCACTATAGATTACTAATGTAGTGGGGTTTTGTCTACACTATAGATTACTAATGTAGTGGGGTTTTGTCTACACTATATATTACTAATGTAGTGGGGTTTTGTCTTCACTATATATTACTAATGTAGTGGGGTTTTGTCTACACTATATATTACTAATGTAGTGGGGGTTTGTCTACACTATAGATTACTAATGTAGTGGGGTTTTGTCTACACTATAGATTACTAATGTAGTGGGGTTTTGTCTACACTATAGATTACTAATGTAGTGGGGTTTTGTCTACACTATATATTACTAATGTAGTGGGGTTTTGTCTTCACTGTAGATCAAATCAAATCAAAGTTTATTTGACATGTGCGCTGAATACAACAGGTATACCTAGACCTTACAGTGAAATGCTTACTTACAGGCTCTAACCAATAGTGCAAAAAAGTATTAGGTGAACAATAGGTAGGTAAAGAAATAAAACAACATTACAAACACAGGCTATATACAGTAGCGAGACTATAAAAGTGGGTGGGACACAATGCAGATATCCCGGTTAGCCAATGTGCGGGAGCACTGATTGGTCGAACAATTGAGGTAGTATGTACATGAATGTATAGTTAAAGTGACTATGCATATATGATAAACAGAGAGTAGCAACAGCGTAAAAAGAGGGGTCAGGGAGGGGGACACACAGTGCAAATAGTCTGGGTAGCCATTTGATTACCTGTTCAGGAGTCTTATTGCTTTGGGGTAAAAACTGTTGAGAAGCCTTTTTGTCTTAGACTTGGCACTCTGTTACCGCTTGCCATGAGGTAGTAGAGAGAACAGTCTATGACTGGGGTGACTGGGGTCGTTGACAATTTTTAAGGCATTCCTCTGACACCGCCTGGTGTAGAGGTCCTGGATGGCAGGCAGCTTAGCCCCAGTGATCTATTGGGCCGTACGCACTACCCACTGTAGTGCCTTGCGGTCAGAGGCCGAGCAATTGACCGGGTGTGCCCGGTCCTCCTTTTCCTGTAGTCCACAATAATCTTCTTAGTCTTGGTTACATTGAGGGATAGGTTGTTATTCTGGCACCACCCGGCCAGGTTAGAGTGTTGGACTAGTAAACGAAAGTTTGCAAGTTCAAATCCCAGAGCTGACAAGGTACTAATCTGTCGTTCTGCCCATGAACAGGCAGTTAACCCACTGTTCCTAGGCTGTCATTGAAAATAAGAATTTGTTCTTAACTGACTTGCCTAGTTAAATAAAAAAGGTATCTGACTTCCTCCCTATAGGCTGTGTCGTTGTTGTTGGAGTCATGCCTGACCATGCAGTCGTGGGTGAACAGGGAGTACAGGAGGGGACTGAGCATGCACCCCTGGGGAGCTCCAGTGTTGAGGATCAGCGTGGCAGATGTGTTGCTACCCACCCTCAACACCTGGGGGCGGCCCGTCAGGAAGTCCAGGATCCAGTTGCAGAGGGAGGTGTTTAGGTTGTCTTTGTGTTCTTGGGCACAGGGACTATGATGGTCTGCTTGAAACATGTTGGTATTACAGACTCAATCAGGGACATGTTGAAAATTTCAGTGAAGACACCTGCCAGTTGGTCAGCACATGCCCGGAGCACACGTCCTGGTAATCCGTCTGGCCCCGCAGTCTTGTATATCTTGACCTGTTTAAAGGTCTTACTCACGTCGGCTACGGAGAGCGTGATCGCACAGTCATCTGGAACAGCTGATGCTCTCATGCATGCCTCAGTGTTGCTTGCCTCGAAGCAAGCATAGAAGTGATTTAGCTCGTCTGGTAGACTCGTGTCACTGGGCAGCTCGCGGCTGTGCTTCCCTTTGTAGTCTATAATAGTTTGCAAGCCCTGCATCATAAGACGAGCATCGGAGCTGGTGTAGTGTGATTAAATCTTAGCCCTGTATCGACGCTTTGCCTGTTTGATGGTTCGTCGCAAGGGCATAGCATGATTTCTTGTAAGCTTCCGGGTTAGAGTCCCGCACCTTGAAAGCGGTAGCTCTACCCTTTAGCTCAGTGCGAATGTTGCCTGTAATCCATGACTTCTGGTTGGGGTATGTACTTACAGTCACTGTGTGGACGACATCCTCGATGCACTTATTGATAAAGCCAGTGACTGATGTGGTGTACTCCTCAATGCCATCGGAAGAATCCCGGAACATGTTCCAGTTTGTGATAGCAAAGCAGTCCTGTAGCTTAGCATCTGCTTCCTCTGACCACTTTTTTATTGATCTAGTCACTGGTGCTTTCTGTTTTAATTTTTGCTTGTAGGCAGGAATCAGGAGGATAGAGTTGTGGTCGGATTTACCAAATGGAGGGCGAGAGAGAGCTTTGTACACGTCTCTGTGTGTGGAGTACAGGTGATCATCAATTTTTTTCCCTCTGGTTGCACATTTAACATGTTGATGAAAATTTGGTAGAACTGATATAAGTTTCCCTGCATTAAAGTCTCTGGCCACTAGGAGCGCCGCCTCTGGGTGAGTAGTTTCCTGTTTGCTTATTTCCTTATACAGCTGACTGAGTGCAGTCTTAGTCCCAGCATCTTTCTGTGGGGGTAAATAAGCAGCCACGAACAGTATAGCTGAACCCCCCCCCCCCCCCCCCCCCCCCCCCGGTGGTTACAGATTAATGTGGTTACATTAATCTGTTCCTTAGATTGACAATGAGTAGGTGGATTGGGTTTACTCCGCAAATACATCCAATACATAGGAAGTGAGTCATTCTCCTTCTCAATGGAACCCAGTGGGCTTTCCCTAGATGCAAAAACCATTGAAAGAAAGAAAGAAACAAAGAAAGAAAGAAATAATCAAAGAAACAGAGAAAGAAAGAAAGAGAATGAATCTCTATTGACCTTCATATGATAAATCCAGTTTAGCACAATGATTTGTGATGTTTTATGGGTGCTCACCATAACTATGTTTTTGTATTCTAATGTATATATGTATTATTATGTATTCTAATGTATATAAATACATTGAGGAGTATTTCTGTCTGTAATAAAGCCATTTTGTGGGGAAAAACTAATTCTGATTGGCAGCACGCCTGCCCAGTCATGTGAAATCCATAGATTAGGGCCTAATGAATTTCTTTCAATTTACAAACTGTAACTCAGTAAAACCTTTGAAATTGTTGCATGTTGCATTTATATTTTTGCTCAGCATACATATACAGTACCAGTCAAAAGTTTGGACACACGTACTCATTCAAGGGTTTTTTCTTTATTTTTACTATTTTCTGCATTGTAGAATAATAGTGACGAAAGCAAATGTACTAAATAACACATATGGAATCATGTAATAACCAAAAAAGTGTTAAGCAAATCAATATATATTTTATTTTTATGATTCTTCAAAGTAGCCACCCTTTGATGACACCTTCGGACACTGTTGACATTCTCTCAACCAGCTTCACCTGAATGCTTTTCCAACAGTCTTGAAGGAGTTCCCACATATGCTGAGCACTTGTTGGCTGCTTTTCCTTCACTCTATGGTCCAACTCATCCCAAACCATCTCAATAGGGTTGAGGTCAGGTGATTGCGGGGGCCAGGTCATCTGATGCAGCACTCCTTCACCCTCCTTCTTGGTCAAATGTGACCGACCGGCTTGATTCTGACTTATGTAGCAAAATTTGAAATTGTATTTTTAACATTGGATAAAAGTAGAGACTCAGAGCTAGAAAATGATATATCATACACTACAAATAGAAAGTTATTCTGCTTTGAAAGTTGATACATTTGTAACCTCACTTTTGAGAAAATGGCCCTTAAATGTTTTGGTACCTACTGGGGAGCTCATCTTTGTCTACACCCATTCAGCATTGTTCACACCCTCTTAAGCTTTAGCCCCACCCATCTCTTTAAGGATTCACGTTCTGACCATAACAACAGCAGTCAAGCACCCAAGCTAACTGGCTAACGTTGGCTAGCTTGCTAGCTACTTCCAGACACAAATGAGAGAACAGCTCACTCTGACCATTTTACTCACCATAGCAGAGCAGGTTAGGCTGTTTTTATGTTATGCAGAGCATTGGTGACTGCAACTGTGCTGCTGGCAAAAGTTTAATGACACTTTTTTTGCTAACGTTTACTGACACCAGCCATATTCAATGGGTGTTGACCGTTTATAAATTCATCAGTTATTCTGAGCTCTGGCACACTAAGATGAGAGTGCTCTGAAATCGGAGTAGATAGCCAAAGCGAATTTTCCAGCTACGTCTATCGATAGTTGTTGCAGTGACAACATAAACATTCTATTGAAATAGTTACTTGCATAGTAGAGTCTTTTGTTTAGACACGTGGCTAGCTAGCTAAACAATGAGCCATAATCCCAACTCATAATGTTACTACCCTGCATGAATCTGCAGGTAGCTAACCAACCAGGTTTAATGTTAGCTAGCTAAATTTAGGCTACAACTAGCCATGCAAATGGCTCTGAGATAAGAATAATATTACTACACAGATCATACACGTAATGTTAGCTAGCTAGCCAGCCAGCTAAAGTTAATAGCTTGCTAACAGTACACTTTAATTTGAAATAAAAACAACATTCTGAAAAAATTAGAAACGTGTAATAGCTGAAAATGTAGCTAGCTATACTCTCTTGGATGGATACATGCCCCTCTCTGTTACAGATGCTATGGTTTTCCTTAGTTTGAAGATGTTTTATTCAACAGCCTTCTGTGTTCTCTTTTTGGATATTTGCAATCAAACGGCAGAATTTTCCTCCATTTTACTCTAATTCCATTGATTTCAAAATCCGGTCCTCCAGAAAGTGGAGAGCAACACTTATTCAGTTCTACTATGTGATGTCATAAAAAAAGCTGGGTAAAAAAAGGATTATGTACACATACTGAGCAGCTCATGTTACAGACAGAAGCGTGCTACATGGCAGACCAATCTGAACTCATCTCTCGGCATGTCCAGCCCACTCATTATCTCAGCCAATCACAGCTAGCGGGAAGGTTGCTGACTTTTTCCGAGGCTAACCCAACTAGGTTCATAATTTATTTGCAGATGGTATACAAGTTTGTTATTAGGGAACATGAAAGTTCACATGGCATTTCTGCCCCCCAAAAAAATAAGTTTTAATTCAAGTGGCGCTCCTGTGAAGTAGTGATACATGACATATGCCACATTTCCTGAAACGAGTTACAAATAGCCCTTACACAGCCTGGAGGTGTGTTTTGGATCATTGTCCTGTTGAAAAACAAATGATAGTCCCACTAAGCGCAAACCAGATGGGATGGCGTATTGCTGCAAATTCTGTGATAGCCATGCTGGTTAAGTGTGCCTTGAATTCTAAATAAATTACTGACAGTGTCACCAGCAAAGCACCATCACACCTCCTCCTCCATGCTTCATGGTGGGAACCACATGTGGCGATCATCTGTTCACGTTCACATCATGCGTCTCACAAAGACACGGAGGTTGGAATCAAAAATCTCAAATTTGGACTCAAATGTGTGCATGTGTGTGTGTGTGTGTGTGTGTGTGTGTGTGTGTGTGTGTGTGTGTGTGTGTGTGTGTGTGTGTGTGTTTGTGTGTGTGTGTGTGTTTGTGTGTGTGTGAGTGTTATTTGCGAGGCCTGGTGTAGTTTCACCACAGCAGGTGGATAAGAGACTTTGCCAGGAGTAAGGTGAGTAAAACCAACTTTTACTGTAATCAATCCCAGTTAAAGTCCAAGGATACGACAGGCCTGGCTTGTTCCTTGTTCTAGCACTGTTTAGCTCACTGAAAATTGTTTTCCTTCTCGCTCCGTCTGCCAGAAAAAAGACTGCTTGTTCTTATTGGACCAAAGGCAAGACGAGGAAAAAGGAGAACTGTTTATTCCTGGATGGCCCTCTGCATATTATTCATCAAACTCTCCCCAACCTGCCCCTGTGGAAACATCACTCAAACATGTACGTGTGTTTGTGTGTGTGCGCATGCATGTGTGTGAGAAAGCTGGCTGGTATTTCTGTGATGGGGAATTCTGTAATGCAACAAGTGGTTTGATGTGCCCTGTTGAGGAATCCTGGTCTGGACCTGTGGAAGATACAGAATGCAACACACACTCAGATCCTCCAGCTCTGCAGATGCTGTTAGTATGTTACAGTATGACTCAGATCCTCCAGCTCTGCAGATGCTGTTAGTATAGTACAGTATAGCTCATTTCCTCCAGCTCTGCAGATGATGTTAGTATGTTACAGTATGACTCAGTTCCTTCAGCTCTGCAGGCATTGTTAGCATGTTACAGCATGGCTCAGTTCCTTCAGCTCTACAGGTGTCGTTAGCATGTTACAGCATGGCTCAGTTCCTTCAGCTCTACAGGTGTTGTTAGCA
This sequence comes from Oncorhynchus mykiss, assembly GCF_013265735.2. Classification (NCBI taxonomy): domain Eukaryota; kingdom Metazoa; phylum Chordata; class Actinopteri; order Salmoniformes; family Salmonidae; genus Oncorhynchus; species Oncorhynchus mykiss. The sequence continues at coordinate 61,166,151 of NC_048577.1, forward strand.
TGTTACAGCATGGCTCAGTTCCTTCAGCTCTACAGGTGTTGTTAGCATGTTACAGCATGGCTCAGTTCCTTCAGCTCTACAGGTGTTGTTAGCATGTTACAGCATGGCTCAGTTCCTTCAGCTCTACAGGTGTTGTTAGCATGTTACAGCATGGCTCAGTTCCTTCAGCTCTACAGGTGTTGTTAGCATGTTACAGCATGGCTCAGTTCCTTCAGCTCTACAGGTGTTGTTAGCATGTTACAGCATGGCTCAGTTCCTTCAGCTCTCCAGGTGCTGTTAGTATGTTACAGTATTGCTCACTCCTTCAGCTCTACAGGTGCTGTTAGTATGTTACGGTTTGCCTCAGTTCCTTCAGCTCTACAGGTTCTGTTAAAAACTTCTTGCGGATCAATGGGACGCTACCGTCCCACCTGGCCAAAATCTGGTGAAATTGCAGAACGCCAAATTCAAATTAAATTACTATAAATATTAAACTTTCATGAAATCACAAGTGCAATACATCAAAATAAAGCTTAACTTGTTGTTAATCCAGCCGCCATGTCAGATTTCAAAAAGGCTTTACGGTGAAAGCAAACCATGTGATTATCTGAGGACAGCACCCAGTATACAAATGCATAACAAATCATTTTCAACCAGGGGGTTGGGACAAGAAAGTCAGAAATAGCGATACAATATATGCCTTACCTTTGAAGATCTTCTTCTTTTGGCACTCCAAAAGGTCCCAGTTACATTACAAATGGTCCTTTTGTTCGATAACATCCTTCTTTATATCCATAAAAACTCAGTTTAGCTGGCGCACTTCAGTCAATAATCCACTCGTTTTCCTTCCTTCAAAATACATACAAAATTAATCCCAAACGTTACCAATAAACTTATCCAAACAGGTCAATCGATGTTTATAATCAAGGTATCCTAATACGCAAATAAACAATACATTTAAGACGGAGAATCGTTATTGTCTTTACCGGAGAAAAATATCAAAGAAAGCACTCTCATTCACACGCTTGGAAACACTACAGCCAAAATGGGAGCCACCTAGAAAAACTACAATTTCTGGCTCATTTTTCCAAAAACCAGCCTGAAACTCTTTCTAAAGACTGTTGGCATCTAGTGGAAGCCCGAGGAACTGCAATCGGGCACGATTTCGCCCAATTATAAAAGGGGGGGGGGGGGGGGGTTGTCCTTGGCGTTTCGCATGCCATATCAGTTCTGTTATACTCACAGACATTATTTTAACAGATTTAGACATTTTAGAGTGTTTTCTATCCGAATATACCAATTATATGCATATCCAAGCTTCTGGGCCTGAGTAGCAGGGAGTTTACTTTGGGTACACTTTTCATCCGGACGTCAAAATACCGCCCCCTATCCCAAATAAGTTTTATATGTTACGGTATGCTCAGCAAGTACTGTTAATATGTTACAGTATGGCAGCAAGTACTGTTAATATGTTACAGTATGGCTCAGTTCCTTCAGCTCTACAGGTGTTATTAGTATGTTACAGCAGACCCCCAGTATAGCATCCATAATAGGAAAATGTCAGTTCTCAGAATGAGTTTTGTGTGAGAACTGACAACATCTTTACTCCACCAGGCCCTCCACACACACAACTTAATTAGGGCCAGAGAAGGGCCGGCTAGCAGACGGACAGACCCAAGTTCCCTGGATGAGAAAACTTTAACTCTAAATGTTATTCTTCTGGGTCCTCAAAGGGGACATTGTGTGTGGATCCAGAAGGACATACCATTGCATGTGTGAAAGAGGCTCTTTCTTGTTTCCAGCCCATTCACCCCCAGCCCTCCATCCCAGTCTCTCTCTCTCTCACTCTCTCTCTCTCTCTCTCTCTCTCTCTCTCTCTCTCTCTCCCTCTCTCTCTCTCCCTCTCTCTCTCTCTCTCTCTCTCTCTCTCTCTCTCTCTCTCTCTCTCTCTCTCACCCGCACAGCCCGTTTCTCTCTCTCTCTCCCTCTCCCTCTCTCTCTCTCTCTCTCTCTCTCTCTCTCTCTCTCTCTCTCTCTCTCACCCGCACAGCCCGTTTCTCTCTTTCTAGCAGTCTCTTTCTTTCCCTCTACCACTCAATCTTTCTCTCTTTTTTTACTTTTCTCTCTTTCGTCTCCCCCCCTCTCTCCTCTCGCTGACAACAGCTGCTTGCTGGCTGTGGAGGCCCGGGGGTGAGCTGAGCGGTGGAGGCGGAGTAGCTCCAGACATCTGTAGGGTCCTGCGCCTGGGCTCCGAGCTACAGCACAGCTCTCTGCTCTCACACACTGAAGACCACAGTCTGCCCACAGCACAAAGGGCTACATTCATCCACCCTCTCCTACTAACAGTCTGGTTACTGGTGAAGGGGTCATCTGAAGCACTGAGACTCTCTATTGCCCTTCTTCCCCTCTTTCTCACAAACATTCTCTCTCTCTCTCTCTCCATCTCTCTCTCTCTCTCTCTTTCTCTCTCTCCTCCAGCTCTTCTTATACTCCTTAACTGTTGGTGGGGAAATCCAGTGCCTTTAACTTTCTGTTATGTCCGAGTGTGTTTTTTTGTGTTTTTACCTCCTAGTCCTGAGAACGTGGCATTCCAGTGCAGAGGGCCCGGCGGTTAAGTTCACAAAGGGATACTGAGAGAGGCCGGAGTGAACAGAGATCCTTTGTACAGGATGAATGTGGCCATGAGAAGTTGGGGATGGCATGGTTTGAGAAACATCACAAAGTTGCCTTTGAAAAAAGTCCCAGTTCCACTGGAAGAGAAACCATGTCTAGGTTGTCTAGTTTCAACATAAGGCCTTGGCTTGATCTTGGTTGCGTTCCACTGGAAGAGAAACCATGTCTAGGTTGTCTAGTTTCAACATAAGGCCTTGGCTTGATCTTGGTTGCGTTCCACTGCTTAAACGATGAAAGATCTTACAACGCCTGGATAGATATTTTACCTATCCCCTAATCACATCATATGTTATAGCAATCTGCCAAACGATGACACAGTCAATGATGTTGTGTGCAAGCATTGGTTGATGCATGAAACGTCTAAGCAGTGGAATGCGACCCATGTCTGCTGTGACAGACAGGACCAATAAGAAAAAGAGAACACTGACTGTCTCTACCTTGCTCTGTCCAATCGATATATTCGATTAGTGATACTCAGCCACTCTTTGAAGACAATGGAAGTGTCTCTGTATCTCCATATAAACCCAGAGAATTAGACAATTGTATAAAATAAGACAAAAGGAAGTTGAATGAGAGATCATCAGACAGATCAACCTTCTAACATTATGTTTGATACTTCATAATTTGTATGTATTTCCTGGGTCTGGGACTTTAAAACAGGCAAGTGTGAGGGCACCACATCTCCATCTGGGGTCCTTCCCATCAAAACCTTGAGGAACAGCACTCCAAAAGGCTAACTCCAATCTTCTCTAATCAACAAATCTGCAATATCAATAAGGAAGTAAGTCAAATATTGCTTTTCACATCCACACAAGAGGAGAGTTTTTGTACCCAAATGTGACATTCTGTTAGCAACTGCCGGTAGCTATGGATGCTAACTGGCGCTGGCCATTGAAGAGCACATGTCACATTTCAATCATTATTTGCACGGGCAGTTTTTGTGCATATTTATTTTATTGTTATTTTTCAGTATGTTTTCTGTATTTGTAAAATTTGGGGTGGTATGAAAGGTGAGTTTCTGAGGTTTCCAAAACTGTATTGCACGCGGTGATTGGACACAGTTAGACGCGGTTGGGCAGAGGGTCTGGATCAACTGTACACATTAGCCCCACTGTAGGGGGGACTCTACAGAACATGGCTGTATGGTATTCTTTTCCCAAGAGCTAGCCTAGCCCACTATCATCCTAGTAGCCTACCTGTTACTATCAGGATAAGGTAAGACACAGATGCAGACCGTGTCAAAGTAACTATGTTTATTACAGCAACAGGGGCAGAGGTACAGGACGGCAGGCAGGCTCAGGTCAGACAGAGGTCGGTAATCCAGAGAAGGGGCAAAGGTACAGGCCGGCATGCAGGCTCAGGGTCGAGGGCAGGCAGAGTGGTCAGGCGGGCAGGCTCAGGGTCAGGACAGGCAGAGTGGTTGGTCAAGCGGGCGGGCTCAGGGTCGAGGGCAGGCAGAGTGGGCAGGCGGGCGGGCTCAGGGTCGAGGACAGGCAGAGTGGTCAGGCGGGCGGGCTCAGGGTCGAGGGCAGGCAGAGTGGGCAGGCGGGCAGGCTCAGGGTCAGGACAGACAGAGTGGTCAAGCGGGCGGGCTCAGGGTCGAGGGCAGGCTGAGTGGTCGGGCGGGCTCTGGGTCGAGGGCAGGCAGAGTGGTCAGACGGGCAGGCTCAAGGTCGAGGGTAGGCAGAGTGGTCAGGCTGGGCAGGCTCAGGGGCGAGGGCAGGCAGAGTGGTCAGGCGGGCGGGCTCAGGGTCGAGGGCAGGCTGAGTGGTCGGGCGGGCTCTGGGTCGAGGGCAGGCAGAGTGGTCAGACGGGCAGGCTCAAGGTCGAGGGTAGGCAGAGTGGTCAGGCTGGGCAGGCTCAAGGTCGAGGGTAGGCAGAGTGGTCAGGCTGGGCAGGCTCAGGGGCGAGGGCAGGCAGAGTGGTCAGGCGGGCGGGCTCAGGGTCAGGACAGGCAAGGATCAAAACCAGGAGAACGAGATAAGATAGACTGGGGACAAGCAGGAGCTGACTAGTAACCGATTGCAAGTTCAAATCCCCGAGCTGACAAGATACAAATCTGTTGTTCTGCCCCTGAACGGGCAGTTAACCCACTGTTCCTACGCCGTCATTGAAAATAAGAATTTATTCTTAACTGACTTGCCTAGTTAAATAAAGGTAAAAAATATATAAAATACAAAACCGCTGGTTGACTTGACTAACAAGACGAACTGGCAACAGACAAACAGAGGACACCGGTATAAATACACAGGGATAATGGGGAAGATGGGCAATGACTGGAAGGGGGTGGAGACAATCACAAAGACAGGTGAAACAGATCAGGGTGTGACAGTTACCTACTACAGCATGCTGGCCTGCTACTGTAGCTGCCTATAAACTGCTTTGCTATTATTACTGTCATTCATACTTCACAATTACCATTCATTCCAAGTCATCTGGCTCCACCATTGTCAAGACAAGTCACTGAAGTCAAAGTCAACTGATGCCTTGATGTCATGTATCACCTTCATTCCTCAAAAACACTGAACTGTTCATTTGCCATTAGCTGGGCATCACCTTTACCTGTCCAATACAACTCATTCCTTTGATACAATCATATTGATGTTTCTCAGTCTTGGTTGGTCGGTTTCCAATGGAGAATCTCAATTGAAAGTGTTTTTTAGTCCAGGACTGTGCTTAATCTGTGTCCAGGAAACCATCCCTTAATGTGTTTTAGTGCACACAATCAAATGGGTTGGAAGATTTTGAGCTTTATTCTCAGTAGAGCTCTGCTACCCGCCCCGAGCCCAACAGGCCCCAACATTATACATCAGGTTAGGTTCGTGTAGGGCCTGTTTTTCATCAAAAACTAAGGTAAATCAGGGCTCAGGTATCACTAAATTGATCGCTAACATGTGCAATATGCGCCTGCTCTGCTCTGCAATAATGTCATATCTGACTAAGCTCATAACATGGTGCCAGAAATGCTTCAACCTCATTAAATTTAAGACAGGAGAGATTATTTCCCAGAAAATAATAATGTTCCTTGAGTTTTGTTGGAGATTAGAATAATGATAAGTAGCTAACAGCTAACTTCTCTTGTGTCTCTTCATTGAGCAGAGCAGCACAAGTGGAGCTGTTGCTATACTCAGACTCAGAGTCACCATGAGCAGAGTGCATGCAGATCCTCTCATGCTCTGTCAGGTTGGATGGGGAGCGTCTCTCCAGAGATGGTCTCTCCAGAGATGTTTGATCAGGTTCAAGTCCATTCAAGGACATTCACAGTATTGTCCCGAAGCCCCTCTTGCATTGTCTTGACTGTGTGCTTATGGTCATTGTCCTGTTTGAAAGTAAACCTCCGCCCGAGTCTGAGGTCCTGAGCAGTCTGGAGCAGGTTTTCATCAATGATCTCCCTTTACTTTGCTCTGTTCATCCTTGTCTCGATACTGACTAGTCTCTCAGTCCTTGCCGCTGAAAAACATTCCCACAGCATGATGCTGCCCACCACCATGCTTCACCTTAGGAATGGTGCCAGGTTTCCTGAAGACGTGATGCTTGGCATTCAGGCCAAAGAGTTCCATCTTGGTTTCTCCTGGTCTGCCTTTTGGCAAACTCCAAGCAGCAAACTTTGAGATATCAGCTGATATATATAAAATTTGATTTGATTTGATTTTACTGAGGAGTGGCTTCCGTCTGGCCACTACCATAAAAGCTTGATTGGTGGAGGGCTGCAGAGATTATTGTCTTTCTGGAAGTTTCCCCCATCTCCACAGAGGAACTTTGGAGTTCTGTCAGAGTGACCATCGGGTTTTTTGGTCACCTCCCTGATCAAGGCCCTTCTCCCCTGATTGCTCAGTTTGGCCGGGCAGCCAGCTCTAGGAATAGTCTTGGTGCTTCCAAACTTCTTCCATTTAAGAATGATGAGGCCACTGTGTTCTTGGGGACCTTAAATGCTGCAGACATTTTTTGGGAACCTTCCCCAGATCTGTGCCTCGATGCTATCCTGTTTTGGAGCTCTACAGACAATTCCTTTGACCTCATGGCTCGTTTTTTGCTCTGGCATGCACTGTTAACAGGTGGACCTTCAATTAGACAGGTGTATGCCTTTCCAAATCATGTCCAATCAATTTAATTTACCACAAGTGGACTCCAATCAAGTTGTAGAAACATCTCAAGGATGATCAATGGAAACAGGATGCACCGAGTCTCACAGCAATGGGTCTGAATTCTTATGCAAATAAGGCATTTCTGTTTTATATTATTATACTTTTTTTGTCATTATGGGGTTTTGTGTGTAGATTGCTGAGGATTTGTATTTATTTAATCAAGTTTAGAATGAAGCTGTAACGCAACAAAATTTGAAAAAAGTCAAGGGTTCTGAATACTTTCCGAAGGCACTGTATATGACTGTTCCTCATCTCGGCCATGTGAGTAGCACCCTTCCTGTGGCAGACATTAGCTAGGTTTCCATGAACCATTTTTAGACATTTAGAAAGTTGGCATAGAAGATAGATGCAACAATTGCCTGTTAGGCTGCGTTTCCATGTAACTATCTTGTGTTGATAAAAACAGCCGGACATAATGACGTCACATGCAAACACCTACAGTGTCGAATAAGAATGTAGTGGTTAAAGGGTTTCTATTATCCATTTAGGCAAACTGCATTAATAAATTGGTGACAATTGAGCCGGTATGCCGTCCCACCTATCTGTTTCATGTCTCAGGTAGTCCTCAAAATCCTGCATAGGGGGAAAGCAGCAATTGACTAATATTAGCCATATTCTGATAATTCTCATGTGCCAACGTATTGCCACGGCCCATGCCATGGTGAAATTTGGACTCCTGTAGAGCTGAAATAATTGGATGGTGAAACTTGCCAGCCAACCAGAAAGCAAGGCGAAGCAATTCAGGCATTCTTGAAAGTCAGGACAATCCTTGTCTTGCAAAGAAACATTATTTTTATAGTAAAAAAATAGATTTTTCAAGCAGTAGGCATTTAGAATTAAATGTGGAGTGGAGCTTTTTAGTTACTAGATGACATCACGTGCCCTGCGTATCTTCAAAAGTATTCTGCAGTCATCATTTATGCAAAAAACACAGTTTCCATCATCATTTGTTGTTGTTTGAAAAATGTTTGAAAAAAAGAAAATTCCACTCCTGTTGAACGGATAAAAATCTTGTCGATCTTTAGAAAATGTCTCCTGTGTCTGCCGTTCCATTACACATGCCGCAAATAATTTTTTTTGACACTGCTTTTGTCGAATAAACCTGGGTCAATGGAAACCTGCCTAGTGTTCAGTTGCATTGATGTAATGCTTCTAGTCTGTCAGTGCTGCAGTTCAGCTGTGTCTGTTTGTGTTGGATGACACCAGATCCCCCAGTGGGAGTGAACATCCCTGTGTGGATCCAGGTGCCAGAGGCCTAACCCTCTCTCTCAGGGGCCCCTATCAGTACTGGAGACACACACGCAAGCCGCAAAAACACATATACAGTTTAAGTTGTAAGTTTACATACACCTTAGCCAAATACATTTAAACTCAGGTATTCACAATTCCTGACATTTAATTTAATTTAATTTAATTTCCTTCCTCATGAAGCCATCTATAGTGTGAACAGCACCAGACCCTCCTGCAGCAAGCACCCCCACAACAATCTTTGTCCCCATGTCCAGTTGCAAACCGTAGTCTGGCTTTTTTATGGCAGATTTGGAGCCGTGGCTTCTTCCTTGCTGAGCAGCCTTTCAGGTTATGCCGATATAGGACTCGTTTTACTGTGGATATAGATATTCTGTACCTGTTTCCTCCAGCATCTTCACAAGATCCTTTGCTGTAGTTCTGGGATTGATTTGCATTTTTTTCACCAAAGTACGTTCATCTCTAAGAGACAGAACGCGTCTCCTTCCTGAGCGATATGAAGGCTGCTGTTTGTAAACAATTGTTGAACAAATTACTTGTGTCATGCACAAAGTAGATGTCCTAACCGACTTGCCAAAACTATAGTTTGTTAACAAGAAATTTGTGGAGTTGTTGAAAAATTTAGCTTTAATGACTCTATCCTAAGTGTATGTAAACTTCCGACTTCAACTGTACGTGTACAACTGTACATGGACGCATGTACACTCACACCACACAAACCATGAGGAAGTTACACAGGTATATAAAAACAGTACATGTTTTCTTATTTGTCACATTATTACATTCTGAGAATCTACATTTTCACAATGCACACATTAGGAATTAATTTCTTCACATATCGTCATACATCAGTCTACAAGTCATCATCCCCACATCTGTGGGTATACAACCTTATGATTCACTCAAGTTTAACTGTGGTCTTTAGAGTGGAATGCATGCTCAACATCTTGTTCTGATCTCTACATAAACTCTCTCTCTCTCCCTCTCTCTCTCTCCTTCTCTTTTTCTCTTTTTCTCTCTCTCTCTCTCTCTCTGTCTGTCTCTCTCTCTCTCTCTCTCTACATAAACTATGTTCCTGAGCCACAGCTCTAGTGTAAATCCCCACCTGAACTCCAGCCCCACACAAGCCCGTCAGTTCATCTGCTTCTGATTAGTGACGACATGAGCAATGCCAAATGGAAGATATGGATCTCATTCCTCTCCGCAGACAAAGGCTCATTCATTGGCAGAAAACAAACGTACGATGTGGGAAGGTGATTCCCCCGAGACTTGGACCTGGTCCTGGACCTGGTCTGTTCTGGGTCTCATGTTGTCTCAGGGAATGAGGTCGCTGTACACAGTACAGGATAGAGAGAGTGAAACTGTGTGTGTGTGTGTGTGTGTGTACACGGGACGGGTGTGGGTGTGGCTTGGAGGAGACAGGGAAATAGTTATTGTAGGTTTCTCTTTATATCTATGGTCCCTGGAAACTTCTCCCAAAGTCTCTGGGTTTTTTGGTTGAAGGGTTTCTGGGATCGGGAGCAAATAAGCAGGGAGGAATCCTCCAACCTGGATTTCTGAAAATACTGGGGAACTGGGAACTGGGAAATACATCTGGAATTCTGCAACCCTAGGTGAAATAGAATTAATGACAAATGGACTTCGTGATCTTTTATTCATTCTTAACGGCTAGTTGATGAAGAACACAGCTTACATATTGCTTTGGAAAGGTGTCCTCCTGTAGTTGTCATCATTATAGAACCTCAGTACCTAACGTCAGTGTGCTTGTCCCTGTGCCAGAGTCTCAATCAGTTCCTAACGTCAGTGTGCTTGTCCCTGTGCCAGAGTCTCAATCAGTTCCTAACGTCAGTGTGTTTGTCCCTGTGCCAGTGTCTCAATCAGTTCCTAAAGTCAGTGTTGTCATGATGTTGGCCTCTTTGGGTATAGCAAGCCCCATCCCCCTCTCTCTGCCTCCCCCTTGCTTCCTTCAACTAGGTTGCTGTGGTCAGAGAGATGTCGTAAATTCCTGAGAAGACCCTGCCACAGGGCCACACAGTATAAGAGGCAGAGTAAATTGTCATAGAGGACAAAGGAATTCCTTCACCTCACAGAACTTGAGGTATGAAGAAATTTCATGTTCCAGAGAAAGTATAAAAGATCGGTGAAGAATCCAGCTACGAACTGGTCCATTTGTCACAACTTGGGGAAGCTCATGGGAGACGGTGTGGCCACATTACTATAACACTGTTTATTGGGGCGGCAGGGTAGCCTAGTGGTTAGAGCGTTGGACTAGTGCAAGTTCATATCCCCGAGCTGACAAGGTACAAATCTGTCATTCTGCCCCTGAACAGGCAGTTAACCCACTGTTCCTAGGCCGTCATTGAAAATAAGAATTTGTTCTTAACTGACTTGCCTAGTAAAAAATAAAATATAATAGCCTCAGATATGAGATTTACATCTAATTGTTGTATAAGATGAATGAGTGAGTATGATACTAATTGTGTCATATGATTTTGGACTGTTTATTGAAGGAAAATACAATTTGGTTTTGAACTAAATCAGAGAGCCCAGTTAGGGTCAGACATCCTGGGACAGCCTTTTCGGCCCTTCCGAATAAAACCCCCACTCGGGTTTTCGATCAGCAGACCGAGCTTACCTCAATTACGAGATGGCTAAAGGTTGCAGACCATTTTTCTCCAATAGGAGGACAAAGGTTGTAGACCATTGCTGAATATTTTAACCATACCGCGTGGTTAAAACCTCTTAAGGCTAGGCAGAATACTGCCCCCTTTGGAGGAATTGCGTGCCCATAGTAAACTGAAAAAAAATCTGTCAAAAATTGCTAATATATGCATATAATAATTATTATTGGATAGAAAACACTCTAAAGCTTCTAAAACCGTTGGAATTATGTCTGTAAGTATAGCAGAACTCACAGGGCAGGCATTCTTCCAAACTAGTTTTGGGATCATGAAAGTTGGGGCAACTTTGACGTGATCGCCCCCACCCTTCCCAACCAGCTATGGATCTGGGGACACTTTATATGTCTTCCACTAGATGTCCTCATTCAGTAGAGCGTTTAATCGTTCAAATCCCGCGAGTTTTGGCCCTATGGGAGTGAATTGAGTGAGTGCCGCGAGAAAATACCTGTGCGTTAGGGCGCGAATTGGTCCCATCCATTCCTTTGTTCCAGCACTCCGGAGGAGAACTAACAATGACCGGTTGAATTGAAAATTGCTTTGTACGTTTAGAACATCCTAAAGCTTGATTCTGCACTTAGTTTGACCTGTTTAGTCGACATATAATATGTAATTTTGAAGTTTTGATGCGCAACTTTTCCGGACCAGAGGACATTTTGGGTGCATTTCAGCTGATATTGTTAGCAGATGCTAATACAAAGACACAAGACTTGAAACCAAACGATGTTTTGGGTAAGTATGAACCCTTCCAGTACATTCTGAACGAAGACCATCAAAGGTAAGGGAATATTTATGCTGAAATTGTTTGTTTCTTTTGACTCCAACATTGCGGAGAAATGTTGCTTATATCTGAGCGCCGTCTCAGAATATTGTATAGTGAGCGATTTCTGTAACATTAAAAAGAAATGTAACAAAGCGATTGCATTAAGAAGCAGTGTATCTTTCTAACTCTATGTAGAACATGTATATTTAGTCAAAGTTTATGATGTCTATTTACGTTATCTTGCGGCGCTACCTATATTTTCTGCGGACATTTTTCAGTATTTTCTGAACATGAATTCAATGTAAATGGACATTTATGGATATAAATGGCATATTATTGAAAAAAAAATGTACTGTGTAACATGTCCTATTACTGTCATCTGATGAAGATTTTCAAAAGGTTAGTGAATGATTTATTTTTTAATCCTGCTTTTATAATTTTATATTTTCTGGGACAAAATGGCTGCCTCTTGTCTTCGTTTCGGTGGTGGTCTAATATAAATATGTGGTGTATTTTCGCCGTAAAACATTTAAAACATCTGACATGCTGGGAAGATGAACAAGGTGTTTATCTTTCATTTGAGGTATTGGACTTGTTAATGTGTGGAGGTTAAATATTTCTAAGAATATTTTTGCGTTCCATGCGCCACGTTCCAGCTGAACGTGGGAGGGGTCGTTCCCAAAAGGGAACCCTAACCCGTCATCAGGTTATTAAACTCTTAGACTATCGATACCGACAGAATAAGAACAAGTCTTTGATATTAATTACTAGTCTGCAGCTAGGAATTCGGTATCATTGAACGCGAAGAACGACAACCGCCGAAACATCCATCTATAACGAATGTCACTTTGAACTATCCCCTCTAACCACAACCGAGAGAGAGAGGGAGAGAGACGGACAATTCTACAAAAGACACAAACTTTTCACCAGTGATCAAGACGACACACTGAGCGTAAATATATATATTGATTGCAATTGTTCCTGAATGAGTGAGCGTTCATGTGTAAGGGATTAGCATTTCAATTGTTATAATTATCACTCTGTAGGGACTTCTTAGTCGACCCCCACTTCCCCTTTTGTCTAATGAGCCGCCATGCCGGTTTAGCCCACTAGGGCACATTCTCATTTCATGTAACCACATTTACCTTGTTTGTTTGTTTATGCATTTCTGTGAATTACTTAGTTAGTAATAAATAAGTGATTTAAGACAATTGATGTATGGATGACTCATAGCGAAGACTGGGTTCGTGCAGATAATCAACAATTTACGACGTTTGGAATGAGACTAACGTGAGGTAAAGTAAATAATTCATTAATTCGACGACTAATTGATCAGATAAAATATCTGAAATGTTACTTTAGGAAATGATAACTTTGTAATCTGAATATTTTTCCTTGGTGCCCCGACTTCCTAGTTAATTACATTTACATGATTAATCAGTTAATCGCGTAATACTAATTACAGAGAATCTTTGATAAAAACTATGTCTTCAGTTTAATGATAGTAAAGACATGACAGTGTGTTTGTCCCTGTGTCAGAGTCTCCATCCTCCTGTGTGGGTGTAGTGATGTGTGTGTTGGACTACTTCCTTACGCTCTGGGTATTAAAGTAGATGCTTGAGTACCTTATTTATATGGAGTCATGCTTTTGTGTACATCTACACTATTTGTCCAGTCCGTCTGTCAGTCAGCCTTAATAATTCATTACATGCCAAAGTCAACGGCTCCCGGTCATATCCTTGACAGGAGGAGAAGTGATGACATACCTTTAGAGAACAGACAGCCTTTCACAAGAGACCAGGGTTGGGGAGTAGCGGATAAAATGTAATCCGTTACCTGTAAGGGATTACAAAAAAACGGTAACTGTAATCCGTTACATTACCATCCGTTACGTTACCAGCAAAACAAATTGTAATCAGATACTTTTGAATATCTAGATGATTATTTCAAGGTTTACCTTTAAATTCCGAAAGGATGATTGCGAGAGAAAAAAATTGTTGACACTGTTTTCTCAATGACATTCAAATCAGCATTGATAAAAGGCACAAGTTTGTTAAGTTTGTTCCACCTGAGCGAGTCACACCACAAGTCAGAGACCACTATGATGAATCGCCAAATGTGTTTGATGGATAGTGGGAAAAGCGCAGGAATAGGCTTTTGTAGCCTACAGTCAAAGCTATGTCTTCCAATGGTGCGACTGCTGTCGGCATCCAACGATTATCCAATTTGAATAAATACTTGGAAGTATGGATGACAACATTGGTGTAGTTTACGGCGATACGGATATCACTTATTATTGATATCTACATAGCACATTGATGTAAATCATACTGCTGCTCTCTCATTTAGCTATTTGCTCCTTACAGACTGTGGTTGTTGAGGATGGCTGTTCACAAATCTAAATGTGTATTTGAACCTAATAATGGTTGAATTCAAGAAGTTTAAGCTGCCTATCAATTATTGTTTTTGAAACCAGTGGACAGCCAGTGAAAAATGCATTCTTGCAACAACTGCATAGTGCGGATCCCAGCCATGGAATAAAAGTGGGGCGTTTATTGCTCAATCAAATTCATGCAGATAAAAAAATGAATCCATAGGCCTAATGAACACATGCTCAAACTCATAAACTTTTCATTGACTTAAAGGGGCAATCTGTAGTTGCTACATCCATTTTTTGACTTATATATATATATATTTATATATCCATTGATTCTTGAAGAATATACAGTGCCTTGCGAAAGTATTCGGCCCCCTTGAACTTTGCGACCTTTTGCCACATTTCAGGCTTCAAACATAAAGATATAAAACTGTATTTTTTTGTGAAGAATCAACAACAACAACACACCATCATGAAGTGGAACGACATTTATTGGATATTTCAAACTTTTTTAACAAATCAAAAACTGAAAAATTGGGCGTGCAAAATTATTCAGCCCCCTTAAGTTAATACTTTGTAGCGCCACCTTTTGCTGCGATTACAGCTGTAAGTCGCTTGGGGTATGTCTCTATTAGTTTTGCACATCGAGAGACTGAAATTTTTTCCCATTCCTCCTTGCAAAACAGCTCGAGCTCAGTGAGGTTGGATGGAGAGCATTTGTGAACAGCAGTTTTCAGTTCTTTCCACAGATTCTCGATTGGATTCAGGTCTGGACTTTGACATGGCCATTCTAACACCTGGATATGTTTATTTTTGAACCATTCCATTGTAGATTTTGCTTTATGTTTTGGATCATTGTCTTGTTGGAAGACAAATCTCCGTCCCAGTCTCAGGTCTTTTGCAGACTCCATCAGGTTTTCTTCCAGAATGGTCCTGTATTTGGCTCCATCCATCTTCCCATCAATTTTAACCATCTTCCCTGTCCCTGCTGAAGAAAAGCAGGCCCAAACCATGATTCTGCCACCACCATGTTTGACAGTCTTCTCCTTGTGTGAGCTGAAAGTTTAGAGGGACGGCCAGGTCTTGGTAGATTTGCAGTGGTCTGATACTCCTTCCATTTTAATATTATCGCTTGCACAGTGCTCCTTGGGATGTTTAAAGCTTGGGAAATCTTTTGTATCCAAATCCGGCTTTAAACTTCTTCACAACAGTATCTCGGACCTGCCTGGTGTGTTCCTTGTTCTTCATGATGCTCTCTGCGCTTTTAACGGACCTCTG
This sequence comes from Oncorhynchus mykiss, assembly GCF_013265735.2. Lineage (NCBI taxonomy): Eukaryota > Metazoa > Chordata > Actinopteri > Salmoniformes > Salmonidae > Oncorhynchus > Oncorhynchus mykiss. Next base: position 61,181,292 of record NC_048577.1, read on the forward strand.
AGACTTTATACGGAGACTTGATTACACACAGGTGGATTGTATTCATCATCATTAGTCATTCAGGTCAACATTGGATCATTCAGAGATCCTCACTGAACTTCTGGAGAGAGTTTGCTGCACTGAAAGTAAAGGGGCTGAATAATTTTGCATGCCCAATTTTTCAGTTTTTGATTTGTTAAAAAATTTGAAATATCCAATAAATGTCGTTCCACTTCATGATTGTGTCCCACTTGTTGTTGATTCTTCACAAACAAATACAGTTTTATATCTTTATGTTTGAAGCCTGAAATGTGGCAAAAGGTCGCAATGTTCAAGGGGTCCGAATACTTTCGCAAGGCACTGTAACTTTGAAATGCCTCATGAGCTTTTAAATATAGCTTTTAAATATAAGCTTGTATTGCTCCAATGTTTGTAAACATTGTAAATATAAACAAACACTGCATAGCCTCATGGCTAAAACAATCATTTTGATATCATGGATGATATGTCCTTGCATCCATAGTTATGTCTATTAATCTGAGAGTGGTTCAATTTCTCCAGGCCCATCTCTCAGCTTTTAACCAAAACAGAGGTGTGTAACGATTTCGTTACTGTTTTATCTGTGGATTTGACCTTTAAACAGCTGCATATTATCAAGATATCAAAGTGTCACCAACTAAAAGGGTAACAATAGGCCTATAGTAACAATAGGCCTACAGTAACAATAGGCCTATAGTAACAATAGGCCTATAGTAACAATAGGCCTATAGTAACAATAGGCCTATAGTAACAATAGGCCTATAGTAACAATAGGCCTATAGTAAATGCAGCATTCATATTTCACATGTAAATAGCACTTTTCAGTAGTTCTCAAAGCATACAATTCCATGAGCGCAGAATTTTACTTTTCAACTTGAATCAATGAGCCCCATCAGTCCTCCATGACAACAAAATCATAAACAACAGAGTAGGGCTGGCTAATAAGTCCTTAGTTGTGGGGTAATGCTTGTGCAAAACAATTTGGCTAATCTATATCCCTTATTTCACCTCATTTGCTCACATCGTATATAGACTTGTTTATACTGTATTATTGACTGTATGTTTGTCTTACTCCATGTGTAACTCTGTGTCGTTGTATGTGTCGAACTGCTTTGCTTTATCTTGGCCAGGTCGCAATTGTAAATGAGAACTTGTTCTCAACTAGCCTACCTGGTTAAATAAAGGTGTTCTCATCTGGCCTACCTGGTTAAATAAAGGTGTTCTCAACTAGCCTACCTGGTTAAATAAAGGTGTTCTCAACTAGCCTACCTGGTTAAATAAAGGTGTTCTCAACTAGCCTACCTGGTTAAATAAAGGTGAAATAAAAAAAAGAAAAATAAATATACTTCCGTATTTACAAGTCCTATTGTTGAAGATCAAGGGGTATAACGTTTATTGGAATGGCTGGAATTCTGATAGACTGGTTTTTAATGTAAAGATAGAATTTAATCATATTCTCATGTGTAATAGAAAGCAATGGGTTAGTTCGAAGAAGCCTACATAACCAACCCAGAAAGTAACATTGAACATCCAACTAAATGTTAACATTGATTTAGCAATATGTGTTCAATTGGTAACATACATTTGTGTCTTATTCTAATGCCTCTTAATAAGGGGAAAGCAATCTAAAAGTAACTGAATGTAATAAGACTACGTTACTGAGTTTGGGTAATCCAAAAGTTACATTACTGATTACAATTTTAGACAGGTAATTAGCAACTGTAATGGATTACATTTAGAAAGTAACCTACCCAACCCTGCTAGAGACTCACCCATTGACCTAACAACTGCACACACACCAAGACACACACAGACACACGCACGCACGCACACACACACGCACAAAGAATGACTCACTTTGTTAGGTATAAAACAGATGCCAGCGCTAGAATGACCTTTTACCTTTAGGCTGCACCACTGTGACTAATACTTCAAACAGTTAACGTCTCCTGCTGCACACACACATGCACACAGGCATACACACATACACACACATACACTCGCATGCACACACACACAGACATAAACACACACTCACACAAATACACAATGATGTCTTTGAAATGGGTTCAGAGCCAGAGGCACGTAATGCATGCCACCAGGGCGTCCCAGTATAGCTGGAGTGACCTGACAATGGGCCATAATCTGCTCTTTAAACAATGGTTATCACCACTGTACTGTAGAGAAATATCTGTAAACCACAGTGTTCACTGTACTCTGTTTATATGGGGCTTTATAGCTGTACTGTGTGTGGAAGCTAGTTGGCTGATATTTTGCTTTGGAGGGGAACCAACAAGTTATCAATGTGTGTCCATAAAATAGTCAATATGTGCCTTTGTCAACTATATCATTTGATGTTAAATAGAAACCAATTCCTGTTAATCCAACAGGAATTGAGGTCAACGACCCATCCCACTGCTGAATCATTCCTAACTCCTAACATGGATGCCGTACAAGGGAACTGGAGGACTAGGTTCTTCTCTGCTAACTACAGTAGTGATGTGTCTCTCCTCCCCAGAGGGGTTCTAAGATGACACATGGAATTGTTTTAAGAAGGTCATACCATGGATCATTCAGCTATTTGATTTAGAATTTGGCCTTTACTAGAAACACACTGAATAAAAAACACATTGAATACTATAGAAACCCATTGAATAACACATTCATAAATGGAAAAGAAGACAGTCGTTTTAGTGAGAACCAATTTTCGGGGACGTCTCCTGGTCTGAAAAACTAGCCTGGTCTCATAGAATTGATGCAACATAGTTAACGTATTATATGTTACGTTTGGTATGGTTACATAAAGTACAAACTAAATGGTCAGGGTGTGTGTGGGCGAATAACGCAAACTTTTAGCAACCCAAAGGTCGAGAGTTTGAATTTCATCACGGACAGCTTCAGCATTTTAGCTACAGTGCCTTGCGAAAGTATTCGGCCCCCTTGAACTTTGCGACCTTTTGCCACATTTCAGGCTTCAAACATAAAGATATAAAACTGTATTTTTTTGTGAAGAATCAACAACAAGTGGGACACAATCATGAAGTGGAACGACATTTATTGGATATTTCAAACTTTTAACAAATCAAAAACTGAAAAATTGGGCGTGCAAAATTATTCAGCCCCTTTACTTTCAGTGCAGCAAACTCTCTCCAGAAGTTCAGTGAGGATCTCTGAATGATCCAATGTTGACCTAAATGACTAATGATGATAAATACAATCCACCTGTGTGTAATCAAGTCTCCGTATAAATGCACCTGCACTGTGATAGTCTCAGAGGTCCGTTAAAAGCGCAGAGAGCATCATGAAGAACAAGGAACACACCAGGCAGGTCCGAGATACTGTTGTGAAGAAGTTTAAAGCCGGATTTGGATACAAAAAGATTTCCCAAGCTTTAAACATCCCAAGGAGCACTGTGCAAGCGATAATATTAAAATGGAAGGAGTATCAGACCACTGCAAATCTACCAAGACCTGGCCGTCCCTCTAAACTTTCAGCTCATACAAGGAGAAGACTGATCAGAGATGCAGCCAAGAGGCCCATGATCACTCTGGATGAACTGCAGAGATCTACAGCTGAGGTGGGAGACTCTGTCCATAGGACAACAATCAGTCGTATATTGTACAAATCTGGCCTTTATGGAAGAGTGGCAAGAAGAAAGCCATTTCTTACAGATATCCATAAAAAGTGTCGTTTAAAGTTTGCCACAAGCCACCTGCGAGACACACCAAACATGTGGAAGAAGGTGCTCTGGTCAGATGAAACCAAAATTGAACTTTTTGGCAACAATGCAAGACGTTATGTTTGGCATAAAAGCAACACAGCTGAACACACCATCCCCACTGTCAAACATAGCGACTTACAGCTGTAATCACAGCAAAAGGTGGCGCTACAAAGTATTAACTTAAGGGGGCTGAATAATTTTGCACGCCCAATTTTTCAGTTTTTGATTTGTTAAAAAAGTTTGAAATATCCAATAAATGTCGTTCCACTTCATGATTGTGTCCCACTTGTTGTTGATTCTTCACAAAAAAATACAGTTTTATATCTTTATGTTTGAAGCCTGAAATGTGGCAAAAGGTCGCAAAGTTCAAGGGGGCCGAATAATTTCGCAAGGCACTGTAAGTAGTAACTTTTCAACTACTTACTACTTTTGAGCTAATTTACAACTACTTAGCATGTTAGCTAACACTTCCCCTAACACTAACCTGAAGCATTTTAGATAACCCTTCCCTTCCCCTAACCTTAACATTTTAACCTAACTCCTAAACTTAAACCTAACCTTCACCCTAACCCTAACTCATAGCCTAGCTAATGTTATTCAGCTAGCTAATGTTAGCCACCTAGCCACCTAGCTAGAATTTGTAACATATTGTACGTTTTGTAAATTTGGAACATTGAATAATAATTGTAATTCGTAACATATCATACGAAATGGAGGATGGACATCCACAAATTAATACATACCATACAAAAGGTAACATATCATACTAAATGGAGTGTTGCGGATTTCTATACAGAATAATACGAAATGCTCTGAGACCAGGTTGGCAAACAGCACTGTGGAATGGCGACATAGGCGGATGTGGTAGATTGAGACGCAGCCCACTCAAAAATAACAGATATCTCTAGCTTAAACTGATGGATTTTGATGTTACTTACTCATTAGGGGGTGTTGAAACAGGCACGTTGCTATGACTACTAGCATAACACTTACACACACACGCACGCACGCACACACACACACACACACACACACACACACACACACTCACATGCACACATACAAAAACAAACACGCTGAATCTATCATGTTCTACTGTAATTAGTATTCTTTGGTTTATTCATTGAACAGACTGTGTTGTATACATATTGTTTAATATAAAGCCCTCTTGGGTTTGCAACCTCACCTGTCCATTTTTTTTCTAACATTGTTTTTATCTGCATTGCTTTGTCTTTCTTCTTTTGTGCAAATCAATAAAACTTAAAACACGAACTAGTCACTGGACAGGAATTTTCAGCAGCTGGGAGAGAGTGTAGTACTGGACTGTGGAGTTCTCTCTGGGCCTGTCCCGATACCTGTACTGGTGTGCTAAATAGTACTCTGATTGGGTATGCAGAAATAGAATGTTTTAAAGTATGTGACATTTCCAAAATGTAGCGTGCTTTAAATGCCAGGAAGTTGAACACACTTAAGCTTTTCATCTTGTACGAATTCACTGCATGTTACTGAGGAAGAGAATGGCCGTGTGTTTGACAACATCTGATAACTATATAAGGGGATGGGTTGTACTAGATAAAGGGATGGGTTGTTCTAGATAAAGGGATGGGTTGTTCTAGATAAAGGGATGGGTTGTACTAGATAAGGGGATGGGTTGTACTAGATAAAGGGATGGGCTGTACTAGATAAGGGGATGGGTTGTACTATATTAAGGGATGGGTTGTACTAGATAAGGGGATGGGCTGTACCAGAATGAGCAAATTACATCTAGTTTTTTCTCTATTTCTAATCTGCTCCACACAACCTCTCTCTCTCTCTCTCTCTCTCTCTCTCTCTCTCTCTCTCTCTCTCTCTCTCTCTCTCTCTCTCTCTCTCTCTCTCTCTCTCTCTCTCTCTCTCTCTCTCTCTCTCTCTCTCTCATTAGTGGTGGTGCGCCCTAATAGCGTTTCAATCAGTGACGTCACTCGCTTTGAGACCTTGAAGTTGTGGTTCCCGTGGCTTTTGTGGAGCGATGGGTAACGATGCTTCGTGGTTGTCAGTAGTTGATGTGTGCAGATGGTCCCTGGTTCGAGCCCGGGAAGGGGCGAGGGGACGGACTAAAGTTATGCTGTTACATTGGTGCCGTGACCCGGATCACTGGTTGCTGCGGAAAAGGAGGAGGTCAAAAGGGGGGTGAGTGTAACCGATGTGAAATGGCTAGCTAGTTAGTGGTGGTGCGCACTAATAGTGTTTCAATCGGTGACGTCACTCGCTCTGAGACCTTGAAGTAGTGGTTCCCCTTGCTCTGCAAGGGCCGTGGCTTTTGTGGAGCGATGGGTAACGATGCTTCATGGGTGTCAGTAGTTGATGTGTGCAGAGGGGACGGACTAAAGTTACACTGTTACATGTCTCTCTCCCTCTCTGTCTTTCTCTCTCTTGCTCTCACATCTTGGGAGTGAACGGCAGCGCAGCACCGGCCAAAGAGCTTGTGGACAAAGTAACCATAAAGTCATTTACCCATGATATTATGACCACATTCTTAGAGGATAAAAGATCCCAGGGGGATTTATGTGAAACCTGGGAGTCAGCCTTGGCCTTCCATTCAAGTGTGTGTGAAAAATAGTGTTTGTGAGAGTGAGTGAGTGAGAGAGAGAGAGAGAGA